>NC_053399.1:102725163-103012766 GCF_905171765.1 Bufo bufo
CGTAGGGTACCTGATAACACAGGAGTAATACCGCACGTAGGGTACCTGATAATACAGAAGTAATACCGCACGTAGGGTACCTGATAATACAGGAGTAATACCGCACGTAGGGTACCTGATAACACAGGAGTAATACCGCACGTGGCGTACCTGATAACACAGGAGTAATACCGCACGTAGGGTACCTGATAATACCGCACGTAGGGTACCTCATAATAAAGGAGTAATACCGCACGTGGCGTACCTGATAACACAGGAGTAATACCGCACGTAGGGTACCTGATAATACCGCACGTAGGGTACCTAATAACACAGGAGTAATACCGCACGTAGGGTACCTGATAATACCGCACGTAGGGTACCTGATAATAATACAGGAGTAATACCGCACGTAGCGTACCTGATAATACCGCACGTAGGGTACCTAATAACACAGGAGTAATACCGCACGTAGGGTACCTAATAACACAGGAGTAATACCGCACGTAGGGTACCTGATAATACAGGAGTAAGACCGCACGTAGGGAACCTGATAATACAGGAGTAATACCGCACGTAGGGTACCTGATAATACAGGAGTAATACTGCACGTAGCGTACCTGATAATACAGGAGTAATACCGCACGTAGGGTACCTGATAATACAGGAGTAATACCGCACGTAGGGTACCTGATAATACAGGAGTAATACCGCACGTAGGGTACCTGATAACACAGGAGTAATACCGCACGTAGGGTACCTGATAATACAGGAGTAATACCGCACGTAGGGTACCTGATAATACCGCACGTAGGGTACCTGATAATACAGGAGTAATACCGCACATAGGGTACCTGATAATACAGGAGTAATACCGCACGTAGGGTACCTGATAATACAGGAGTAATACCGCACGTAGGGTACCTGATAATACAGGAGTAATACCGCACGTAGGGTACCTGATAATACCGCACGTAGGGTACCTGATAATACAGGAGTAATACCGCACGTAGCGTACCTGATAATACAGGAGTAATACCGCACGTAGGGTACCTGATAACACAGGAGTAATACCGCACGTAGGGTACCTGATAATACCGCACGTAGGGTACCTGATAACACAGGAGTAATACCGCACGTAGGGTACCTGATAATACCGCACGTAGGGTACCTGATAATACAGGAGTAATACCGCACGTAGCGTACCTGATAATACAGGAGTAATACCGCACGTAGCGTACCTGATAATACAGGAGTAATACCGCACGTAGCGTACCTGATAATACAGGAGTAATACCGCACGTAGGGTACCTGATAATACAGGAGTAATACCGCACGTAGGGTACCTGATAACACAGGAGTAATACCGCACGTAGGGTACCTGATAATACCGCACGTAGGGTACCTGATAATACAGGAGTAATACCGCACGTAGCGTAGCTGATAATACCGCACGTAGGGTACCTGATAATACAGGAGAAATACCGCACGTAGGGTACCTGATAATACAGGAGTAATACCGCACGTAGGGTACCTGATAACACAGGAGTAATACCGCACGTAGGGTACCTGATAATACAGGTGTAATACCGCACGCAGGGTACCTGATAACACAGGAGTAATACCGCACGTAGGGTACCTGATAATACCGCACGTAGGGTACCTGATAACACAGGAGTAATACCGCACGTAGGGTACCTGATAACACAGGAGTAATACCGCACGTAGGGTACCTGATAATACCGCACGTAGGGTACCTGATAATACCGCACGTAGGGTACCTGATAATACAGGAGTAATACCGCACGTAGAGTACCTGATAACACAGGAGTAATACCGCACGTAGGGTACCTGATAATACAGGAGTAATACCGCACGTAGGGTACCTGATAATACAGGAGTAATACCGCACGTAGGGTACCTGATAACACAGGAGTAATACCGCACGTAGGGTACCTGATAATATCGCACGTAGGGTACCTGATAATACCGCACGTAGAGTACCTGATAATACAGGAGTAATACCGCACGTAGGGTACCTGATAATACAGGAGTAATACCGCACGTAGGGTACCTGATAATACAGGAGTAATACCGCACGTAGGGTACCTGATAATACAGGAGTAATACCGCACAGAGGGTACCTGATAATACAGGAGTAATACTGCACGTAGGGTACCTGATAATACAGGAGTAATACCGCACGTAGGGTACCTGATAACACAGGAGTAATACCGCACGTAGGGTACCTGATAATACAGAAGTAATACCGCACGTAGGGTACCTGATAATACAGGAGTAATACCGCACGTAGGGTACCTGATAACACAGGAGTAATACCGCACGTGGCGTACCTGATAACACAGGAGTAATACCGCACGTAGGGTACCTGATAATACCGCACGTAGGGTACCTCATAATAAAGGAGTAATACCGCACGTGGCGTACCTGATAACACAGGAGTAATACCGCACGTAGGGTACCTGATAATACCGCACGTAGGGTACCTAATAACACAGGAGTAATACCGCACGTAGGGTACCTGATAATACCGCACGTAGGGTACCTGATAATAATACAGGAGTAATACCGCACGTAGCGTACCTGATAATACCGCACGTAGGGTACCTAATAACACAGGAGTAATACCGCACGTAGGGTACCTAATAACACAGGAGTAATACCGCACGTAGGGTACCTGATAATACAGGAGTAAGACCGCACGTAGGGAACCTGATAATACAGGAGTAAGACCGCACGTAGGGAACCTGATAATACAGGAGTAATACCGCACGTAGGGTACCTGATAATACAGGAGTAATACTGCACGTAGCGTACCTGATAATACAGGAGTAATACCGCACGTAGGGTACCTGATAATTCAGGAGTAATACCGCACGTAGGGTACCTGATAATACAGGAGTAATACCGCACGTAGGGTACCTGATAACACAGGAGTAATACCGCACGTAGGGTACCTGATAATACAGGAGTAATACCGCACGTAGGGTACCTGATAATACCGCACGTAGGGTACCTGATAATACAGGAGTAATACCGCACGTAGGGTACCTGATAATACAGGAGTAATACCGCACGTAGGGTACCTGATAATACAGGAGTAATACCGCACGTAGGGTACCTAATAATACAGGAGTAATACCGCACGTAGGGTACCTGATAATACCGCACGTAGGGTACCTGATAATACAGGAGTAATACCGCACGTAGCGTACCTGATAATACAGGAGTAATACCGCACGTAGGGTACCTGATAACACAGGAGTAATACCGCACGTAGGGTACCTGATAATACCGCACGTAGGGTACCTGATAACACAGGAGTAATACCGCACGTAGGGTACCTGATAATACCGCACGTAGGGTACCTGATAATACAGGAGTAATACCGCACGTAGCGTACCTGATAATACAGGAGTAATACCGCACGTAGCGTACCTGATAATACAGGAGTAATACCGCACGTAGCGTACCTGATAATACAGGAGTAATACCGCACGTAGGGTACCTGATAACACAGGAGTAATACCGCACGTAGGGTACCTGATAATACCGCACGTAGGGTACCTGATAATACAGGAGTAATACCGCACGTAGCGTACCTGATAATACAGGAGTAATACCGCACGTAGCGTACCTGATAATACAGGAGTAATACCGCACGTAGCGTACCTGATAATACAGGAGTAATACCGCACGTAGGGTACCTGATAATACAGGAGTAATACCGCACGTAACACAGGAGTAATACCGCACGTAGGGTACCTGATAATACCGCACGTAGGGTACCTGATAATACAGGAGTAATACCGCACGTAGGGTACCTGATAATACCGCACGTAGGGTACCTGATAATACAGGAGTAATACAGCACGTAGAGTACCTGATAACACAGGAGTAATACCGCACGTAGGGTACCTGATAATACCGCACGTAGGGTACCTGATAACACAGGAGTAATACCGCACGTAGGGTACCTGATGATACCGCACGTAGGGTACCTGATAACACAGGAGTAATACCGCACGTAGGGTACCTGATAATACAGGAGTAATACCGCACGTAGGGTACCTGATAACACAGGAGTAATACCGCACGTAGGGTACCTGATAATACCGCACGTAGGGTACCTGATAACACAGGAGTAATACCGCACGTAGGGTACCTGATAATACCGCACGTAGGGTACCTGATAACACAGGAGTAATACCGCACGTAGGGTACCTGATAATACCACACGTAGGGTACCTGATAATACAGGAGTAATACCGCACGTAGGGTACCTGATAATACCGCACGTAGGGTACCTGATAATACCGCACGTAGGGTACCTGATAATACCGCACGTAGGGTACCTGATAATACAGGAGTAATACCGCACGTAGGGTACCTGATAATACCGCACGTAGGGTACCTGATAATACCGCACGTAGGGTACCTGATAATACCGCACGTAGCGTACCTGATAATACAGGAGTAATACCGCACGTAGCGTACCTGATAATACAGGAGTAATACCGCACGTAGGGTACCTGATAACACAGGAGTAATACCGCACGTAGGGTACCTGATAATACCGCACGTAGGGTACCTGATAACACAGGAGTAATACCGCACGTAGGGTACCTGATAATACCGCACGTAGGGTACCTGATAATGCCGCCGACCGTTTGTATAATGATGATGGTCTGTGGTGTCCGTGACATGTGACATCTCCAATGGATTTTTTACGATTGTCACATGTCACATGTCACGGACACCACAGACCATCATCATTATACAAACGGTCGGCGGCATTGGTGGAGTGTAGCTGAGCCCTATCTGTAGGCTTATACCGCACGGAGGGTACGCACAGGGCCCCTGAGGGCCAGGGCGGGGTTGTCAGGGCTCCTGAGGGTGGGTGCCGGGTTGTCGGGGCCCCTGAGGGTAGTTGCGGTGTTGTCAGGGCTCCTGAGGGTGGGTGCCGGGTTGTCGGGGCCCCTGAGGGTAGTTGCGGTGTTGTCGGGGCCCCTGAGGGTGGGTGCGGGGTTGTCGAGGCCCCTGAGGGTGGGTGCGGGGTTGTAGGGGCTCCTGAGGGCGGGTTCCGGGTTGTCGGGGCCCCTGAGGGCGGGTGCTGGGTTGTCGGGGCTCCTGAGGGCGAGTGCGGTGTTGTCGGGGCCCCTGAGGGCGGGTTCGGGGTTGTCGGGGCTCCTGAGGGCGGGTGTGGGGTTGTCAAGGCCCCTGAGGGCGGGTGCTGGGTTGTCGGGGCCCCTGAGGGCGGGTTCGGGGTTGTCGGGGCTCCTGAGGGCGGGTGTGGGGTTGTCAAGGCCCCTGAGGGCGGGTGCCGGGTTGTCAAGGCCCCTGAGGACGGGTGCCGGGTGTTCAAGGCCCCTGAGGACGGGTGCGGGGTTGTCGGGGCCCCTGAGGGCGGGTTCAGGGTTGTCGGGGCTCCTGAGGACGGGTGCGGGGTTGTCGGGGCCCCTGAGGGCGGGTGCGGGGTTGGCGGGGCCCCTGAGGGCGGGTGCCGGGTTGGCGGGGCCCCTGAGGGCGGGTGCCGGGTTGGCGGGGCCCCTGAGGGCGGGTGCCGGGTTGGCGGGGCCCCTGAGGGCGGGTGCCGGGGTACTCACAGACCACTGGAGAACATGGCGAGGGTGAAGAGGATGCAGGCCACGGAGAGGAGCCATGTCCCGTCCATGACGCCGAAGCCGGGAGACTGTAGAGCGGCTGGAGAGAAAATCCAGGCCGAGGCCCTCCCCCGACACCGCCCCCGCCACCTCACCCGGATCACCCGGTTATACAGGACACCCGACACCCGGGTCACACCGTCATACAGGACACCCGGGTCACACCGTCATACAGGACCCCCAGAGACACGGGTCACGTCATCACATACAGGACCCCCAGAGACACGGGTCACCTCATCACATACAGGACCCCCGGAGACACAGGTCACCTCATCACATACAGGACCCCCAGAGACACGGGTCACCTCATCACATACAGGACCCCCAGAGACACGGGTCACCTCATCACATACAGGACCCCCAGAGACACGGGTCACCTCATCACATACAGGACCCCCGGAGACACAGGTCACCTCATCACATACAGGACCCCCAGAGACACGGGTCACCTCATCACATACAGGACCCCCAGAGACACGGGTCACGTCATCACATACAGGACCCCCAGAGACACGGGTCACCTCATCACATACAGGACCCCCAGAGACACGGGTCACCTCATCACATACAGGACACCGGAGACACGGGTCACCTCATCACATACAGGACACCGGAGACACGGGTCACCTCATCACATACAGGACCCCTGGAGACACGGGTCACCTCATCATAGACAGGACCCCGGGAGACACGGGTCACCTCATCATAGACAGGACCCCCGGAGACACGGGTCACCTCATCATATACAGGATATACAGGACACCGGAGACACGGATCACCTCATCACATACAGGACCCCCAGAGACACGGGTCACCTCATTACATACAGGACCCCCGGAGACACGGGTCACCTCATCACATACAGGACCCCCGGAGACACGGGTCACCTCATCACATACAGGACCCCCGGAGACACGGGTCACCTCATTACATACTGGACCCCCGGAGACACGGGTCACCTCATCACATACAGGACCCCCGGAGACACGGGTCACCTCATCACATACGGGACCCCTGGAGACACGGGTCACCTCATCACATACAGGACCCCCGGAGACACGGGTCACGTCATCACATACAGGACCCCCAGAGACACGTGTCACCTCAGCACATACAGGACACCGGAGACACGGGTCACCTCATCACATACAGGACCCCTGGAGACACGGGTCACCTCATCACATACAGGACACCGGAGACACGGGTCACCTCATCACATACAGGACCCCTGGAGACATGGGTCACCTCATCATAGACAGGACCCCCAGAGACACGGGTCACCTCAGCACATACAGGACCCCCAGAGACACGGGTCACCTCAGCACATACAGGACACCCGACACCCGGGTCACACAGGACCCCCAGAGACACGGGTCACCTCATCATAGACAGGACCCCCAGAGACACGGGTCACCTCATCATAGACAGGACCCCCGGAGACACGGGTCACCTCATCATAGACAGGACCCCCAGAGACACGGGTCACCTCATCATAGACAGGACCCCCAGAGACACGGGTCACCTCATCATAGACAGGACCCCCGGAGACACGGGTCACCTCATCATAGACAGGACCCCCAGAGACACGGGTCACACCGTCTTACAGGACCCCCAGAGACACGGGTCACCTCATCACATACAGGACCCCCAGAGACACGGGTCACCTCAGCACATACAGGACACCCGGGTCACACCGTCATACAGGACCCCCAGAGACACGGGTCACCTCATCACATACAGGACACCGGGACACACAGGTCACCTCATCACAGAACACCCGACACCCGGGTCACACCGTCATACAGGACCCCCGGAGACACGGGTCACCTCATCACATACAGGACCCCCGGAGACACGGGTCACCTCATCACATACAGGACCCCCGGAGACACGGGTCACCTCATCACATACAGGACCCCCGGAGACACGGGTCACCTCATCACATACAGGACCCCCGGAGACACGGGTCACCTCATCACATACAGGACTCCCGGAGACACGGGTCACCTCATCACATACGGGACCCCTGGAAACACGGGTCACCTCATCACATACAGGACCCCCGGAGACACGGGTCACCTCATCACATACAGGACCCCCGGAGACACGGGTCACGTCATCACATACAGGATCCCCAGAGACACGGGTCACCTCATCACATACAGGACCCCCAGAGACACGGGTCACCTCATCACATACAGGACCCCTGGAGACACGGGTCACCTCATCATAGACAGGACCCCCAGAGACACGGGTCACCTCATCATAGACAGGACCCCCAGAGACACGGGTCACCTCAGCACATATAGGACACCCGACACCCGGGTCACACCGTCATACAGGACCCCCAGAGACACGGGTCACCTCATCACATACAGGACACCGGGAGACACAGGTCACCTCATCACAGGACACCCGACACCCGGGTCACACCGTCATACAGGACCCCCGGAGACACGGGTCACCTCATCACATACAGGACCCCCAGAGACACGGGTCACGTCATCACATACAGGACCCCCGGAGACACGGGTCACCTCATCACATACAGGACCCCCGGAGACACGGGTCACCTCATCACATACAGGACCCCCAGAGACACGGGTCACCTCATCACATACAGGACCCCCAGAGACACGGGTCACCTCATCACATACAGGACCCCTGGAGACACGGGTCACCTCATCACATACAGGACCCCCGGAGACACGGGTCATCTCATCACATACAGGACCCCTGGAGACACGGGTCACGTCATCACATACAGGACCCCCGGAGACACGGGTCACCTCATTACATACTGGACCCCCGGAGACACAGGTCACCTCATCACATACAGGACCCCTGGAGACACGGGTCACCTCATTACATACAGGACCCCTGGAGACACGGGTCACCTCATTACATACAGGACCCCCGGAGACACGGGTCACCTCATTACATACAGGACTCCCGGAGACACGGGTCACCTCATCACATACAGGACCCCCGGAGACACGGGTCACCTCATCACATACGGGACCCCTGGAGACACGGGTCACCTCATCACATACAGGACTCCCGGAGACACGGGTCACCTCATCACATACGGGACCCCTGGAGACACGGGTCACCTCATCACATACAGGACCCCCGGAGACACGGGTCACCTCATCACATATGGGACCCCTGGAGACACGGGTCACGTCATCACATACAGGACCCCCGGAGACACGGGTCACCTCATCATAGACAGGACCCCCAGAGACACGGGTCACCTCATCATAGACAGGACCCCCAGAGACACGGGTCACCTCAGCACATACAGGACACCCGACACCCGGGTCACACCGTCATACAGGACCCCCAGAGACACGTCACCTCAGCACATACAGGACACCGGGAGACACAGGTCACCTCATCACAGGACACCCGACACCCGGGTCACACCGTCATACAGGACCCCCGGAGACACGGGTCACCTCATCACATACAGGACCCCCGGAGACACGGGTCACCTCATCACATACAGGACCCCCAGAGACACGGGTCACCTCATCACATACAGGACCCCCAGAGACACGGGTCACCTCATCACATACAGGACCCCCAGAGACACGGGTCACCTCATCACATACAGGACCCCCGGAGACACGGGTCACCTCATCACATACAGGACACCGGAGACACGGGTCACCTCATCACGTACAGGACTCCTTGAGACACGGGTCACCTCATCACATACAGGACCCCTGGAGACACGGGTCACGTCATCACATACAGGACCCCCGGAGACACGGGTCACCTCATTACATACTGGACCCCCGGAGACACGGGTCACCTCATTACATACTGGACCCCCGGAGACACAGGTCACCTCATCAAATACAGGACCCCTGGAGACACGGGTCACCTCATCACATACAGGACCCCTGGAGACACGGGTCACCTCATTACATACAGGACCCCTGGAGACACGGGTCACCTCATTACATACAGGACTCCCGGAGACACGGGTCACCTCATCACATACGGGACCCCTGGAGGGACTCCCGGAGACACGGGTCACCTCATCACATACGGGACCCCTGGAGACACGGGTCACCTCATCACATACAGGACACTGGAGACACGGGTCACCTCATCACATACAGGACCCCCAGAGACACAGGTCACCTCATCACATACAGGACCCCCGGAAACACGGGTCACCTCATCACATACAGGACCCCCGGAGACACGGGTCATCTCATCACATACAGGACTCCCGGAGACACGGGTCACCTCATCACATACGGGACCCCTGGAGACACGGGTCACCTCATCACATACGGGACCCCTGGAGACACGGGTCACCTCATCACATACAGGAGACACGGGTCACGTCATCACATACAGGACCCCCAGAGACACGTGTCACCTCAGCACATACAGGACACCGGAGACACGGGTCACCTCATCACATACAGGACCCCTGGAGACACGGGTCACCTCATCATAGACAGGACCCCCAGAGACACGGGTCACCTCATCATAGACAGGACCCCCGGAGACACGGGTCACCTCATCATATACAGGACCCCCAGAGACACGGGTCACCTCATCATAGACAGGACCCCCGGAGACACGGGTCACCTCATCATAGACAGGACCCCCAGAGACACGGGTCACCTCATCATAGACAGGACCCCCAGAGACACGGGTCACCTCAGCACATACAGGACACCCGACACCCGGGTCACACCGTCATACAGGACCCCCGGAGACACGGGTCACCTCATCACATACAGGACCCCCGGAGACACGGGTCACCTCATCACATACAGGACCCCCAGAGACACGGGTCACCTCATCACATACAGGACCCCCAGAGACACGGGTCACCTCATCACATACAGGACCCCCAGAGACACGGGTCACCTCATCACATACAGGACCCCCGGAGACACGGGTCACCTCATCACATACAGGACACCGGAGACACGGGTCACCTCATTACATACTGGACCCCCGGAGACACAGGTCACCTCATCACATACAGGACCCCTGGAGACACGGGTCACCTCATTACATACAGGACCCCTGGAGACACGGGTCACCTCATTACATACAGGACTCCCGGAGACACGGGTCACCTCATCACATACGGGACCCCTGGAGGGACTCCCGGAGACACGGGTCACCTCATCACATACGGGACACTGGAGACACGGGTCACCTCATCACATACAGGACCCCCAGAGACACGGGTCACCTCATCACATACAGGACCCCCAGAGACACGGGTCACCTCATCACATACAGGACCCCCGGAGACACGGGTCACCTCATCACATACAGGACACCGGAGACACGGGTCACCTCATTACATACTGGACCCCCGGAGACACGGGTCACCTCATCACATACAGGACCCCTGGAGACACGGGTCACCTCATTACATACAGGACCCCTGGAGACACGGGTCACCTCATTACATACAGGACTCCCGGAGACACGGGTCACCTCATCACATACGGGACCCCTGGAGGGACTCCCGGAGACACGGGTCACCTCATCACATACAGGACCCCTGGAGACATGGGTCACCTCATCATAGACAGGACCCCCAGAGACACGGGTCACCTCAGCACATACAGGACCCCCAGAGACACGGGTCACCTCAGCACATACAGGACACCCGACACCCGGGTCACCTCATCATAGACAGGACCCCCAGAGACACGGGTCACCTCATCATAGACAGGACCCCCGGAGACACGGGTCACCTCAACATAGACAGGACCCCCAGAGACACGGGTCACCTCATCATAGACAGGACCCCCAGAGACACGGGTCACCTCATCATAGACAGGACCCCCAGAGACACGGGTCACACCGTCTTACAGGACCCCCAGAGACACGGGTCACCTCATCACATACAGGACCCCCAGAGACACGGGTCACCTCAGCACATACAGGACACCCGGGTCACACCGTCATACAGGACCCCCAGAGACACGGGTCACCTCATCACATACAGGACACCGGGACACACAGGTCACCTCATCACAGAACACCCGACACCCGGGTCACACCGTCATACAGGACCCCCGGAGACACGGGTCACCTCATCACATACAGGACCCCCGGAGACACGGGTCACCTCATCACATACAGGACCCCCGGAGACACGGGTCACCTCATCACATACAGGACCCCCGGAGACACGGGTCACCTCATCACATACGGGACCCCTGGAGACACGGGTCACCTCATCACATACAGGACCCCCGGAGACACAGGTCACGTCATCACATACAGGACCCCCAGAGACACGGGTCACCTCATCACATACAGGACCCCCGGAGACACGGGTCACCTCATCACATACAGGACCCCCGGAGACACGGGTCACCTCATCACATACAGGACTCCCGGAGACACGGGTCACCTCATCACATACGGGACCCCTGGAGACACGGGTCACCTCATCACATACAGGACCCCCGGAGACACGGGTCACCTCATCACATACAGGACCCCCAGAGACACGGGTCACCTCATCACATACAGGACCCCCAGAGACACGGGTCACCTCATCACATACAGGACCCCTGGAGACACGGGTCACCTCATCATAGACAGGACCCCCAGAGACACGGGTCACCTCATCATAGACAGGACCCCCAGAGACACGGGTCACCTCAGCACATACAGGACACCCGACACCCGGGTCACACCGTCATACAGGACCCCCAGAGACACGGGTCACCTCATCACATACAGGACACCGGGAGACACAGGTCACCTCATCACAGGACACCCGACACCCGGGTCACACCGTCATACAGGACCCCCGGAGACACGGGTCACCTCATCACATACAGGACCCCCAGAGACACGGGTCACGTCATCACATACAGGACCCCCGGAGACACGGGTCACCTCATCACATACAGGACCCCCGGAGACACGGGTCACCTCATCACATACAGGACCCCCAGAGACACGGGTCACCTCATCACATACAGGACCCCCAGAGACACGGGTCACCTCATCACATACAGGACCCCCAGAGACACGGGTCACGTCATCACATACAGGACCCCTGGAGACACGGGTCACCTCATCACATACAGGACCCCCGGAGACACGGGTCATCTCATCACATACAGGACTCCCGGAGACACGGGTCACCTCATTACATACAGGACTCCCGGAGACACGGGTCACCTCATCACATACAGGACCCCCGGAGACACGGGTCACCTCATTACATACAGGACTCCCGGAGACACGGGTCACCTCATCACATACAGGACCCCCGGAGACACGGGTCACCTCATCACATACGGGACCCCTGGAGACACGGGTCACCTCATCACATACAGGACTCCCGGAGACACGGGTCACCTCATCACATACGGGACCCCTGGAGACACGGGTCACCTCATCACATACAGGACCCCCGGAGACACGGGTCACCTCATCACATACGGGACCCCTGGAGACACGGGTCACCTCATCACATACAGGACTCCCGGAGACACGGGTCACCTCATCACATACGGGACCCCTGGAGACACGGGTCACCTCATCACATACAGGACCCCCGGAGACACGGGTCACGTCATCACATACAGGACCCCCAGAGACACGTGTCACCTCAGCACATACAGGACACCGGAGACACGGGTCACCTCATCATAGACAGGACCTCCAGAGACACGGGTCACCTTATCATAGACAGGACCTCCAGAGACACGGGTCACCTCATCATAGACAGGACCCCCGGAGACACGGGTCACCTCATCATAGACAGGACCCCCAGAGACACGGATCACCTCATCATAGACAGGACCCCCGGAGACACGGGTCACCTCATCATAGACAGGACCCCCAGAGACACGGGTCACCTCATCATAGACAGGACCCCCAGAGACACGGGTCACCTCAGCACATACAGGACACCCGACACCCGGGTCACACCGTCATACAGGACCCCCAGAGACACGTCACCTCAGCACATACAGGACACCGGGAGACACAGGTCACCTCATCACAGGACACCCGACACCCGGGTCACACCGTCATACAGGACCCCCGGAGACACGGGTCACCTCATCACATACAGGACCCCCGGAGACACGGGTCACCTCATCACATACAGGACCCCCAGAGACACGGGTCACCTCATCACATACAGGACCCCCAGAGACACGGGTCACCTCATCACATACAGGACCCCCAGAGACACGGGTCACCTCATCACATACAGGACCCCCGGAGACACGGGTCACCTCATCACATACAGGACACCGGAGACACGGGTCACCTCATCACATACAGGACTCCTTGAGACACGGGTCACCTCATCACATACAGGACCCCTGGAGACACGGGTCACGTCATCACATACAGGACCCCCGGAGACACGGGTCACGTCATCACATACTGGACCCCCGGAGACACGGGTCACCTCATTACATACTGGACCCCCGGAGACACAGGTCACCTCATCAAATACAGGACCCCTGGAGACACGGGTCACCTCATCACATACAGGACCCCTGGAGACACGGGTCACCTCATCACATACAGGACCCCTGGAGACACGGGTCACCTCATTACATACAGGACCCCTGGAGACACGGGTCACCTCATTACATACAGGACTCCCGGAGACACGGGTCACCTCATCACATACGGGACCCCTGGAGGGACTCCCGGAGACACGGGTCACCTCATCACATACGGGACCCCTGGAGACACGGGTCACCTCATCACATACAGGACACTGGAGACACGGGTCACCTCATCACATACAGGACCCCCAGAGACACAGGTCACCTCATCACATACAGGACCCCCGGAGACACGGGTCACCTCATCACATACAGGACCCCCGGAGACACGGGTCATCTCATCACATACAGGACTCCCGGAGACACGGGTCACCTCATCACATACGGGACCCCTGGAGACACGGGTCACCTCATCACATACAGGACCCCCGGAGACACGGGTCATGTCATCACATTCAGGACCCCCAGAGACACGTGTCACCTCAGCACATACAGGACACCGGAGACACGGGTCACCTCATCACATACAGGACCCCTGGAGACACGGGTCACCTCATCATAGACAGGACCCCCAGAGACACGGGTCACCTCATCATAGACAGGACCCCTGGAGACACGGGTCACCTCATCATAGACAGGACCCCCAGAGACACGGGTCACCTCATCATAGACAGGACCCCCGGAGACACGGGTCACCTCATCATAGACAGGACCCCCAGAGACACAGGTCACCTCATCATAGACAGGACCCCCAGAGACACGGGTCACCTCAGCACATACAGGACACCCGACACCCGGGTCACACCGTCATACAGGACCCCCGGAGACACGGGTCACCTCATCACATACAGGACCCCCGGAGACACGGGTCACCTCATCACATACAGGACCCCCAGAGACACGGGTCACCTCATCACATACAGGACCCCCAGAGACACGGGTCACCTCATCACATACAGGACCCCCAGAGACACGGGTCACCTCATCACATACAGGACCCCCGGAGACACGGGTCACCTCATCACATACAGGACACCGGAGACACGGGTCACCTCATTACATACTGGACCCCCGGAGACACAGGTCACCTCATCACATACAGGACCCCTGGAGACACGGGTCACCTCATTACATACAGGACCCCTGGAGACACGGGTCACCTCATTACATACAGGACTCCCGGAGACACGGGTCACCTCATCACATACGGGACCCCTGGAGGGACTCCCGGAGACACGGGTCACCTCATCACATACGGGACACTGGAGACACGGGTCACCTCATCACATACGGGACACTGGAGACACGGGTCACCTCATCACATACGGGACACTGGAGACACGGGTCACCTCATCACATACGGGACACTGGAGACACGGGTCACCTCATCTCATACGGGACACTGGAGACACGGGTCACCTCATCACATACGGGACACTGGAGACACGGGTCACCTCATCACATACAGGACCCCCAGAGACACGGGTCATCTCATCACATACAGGACCCCCGGAGTCACAGGTCACCTCATCACATACAGGACCCCCGGAGACACGGGTCACCTCATCACATACAGGACCCCCGGAGACACGGGTCACCTCATCACATACAGGACCCTCGGAGTCACAGGTCACCTCATTACATACAGGACCCCCGGAGACACGGGTCACGTCATCACATACAGGACCCCCAGAGACACGGGTCACGTCATCACATACAGGACCCCCGGAGACACGGGTCACCTCGTCACATACAGGACTCCCGGAGACACGGGTCACCTCGTCACATACAGGACCCCCGGAGACACGGGTCACCTCATCACATACAGGACCCCCAGAGACACGGGTCACCTCATCACATACAGGACCCCCGGAGACACGGGTCACCTCATCACATACAGGTCCCCTGGAGACACAGGTCACCTCATCACATACAGGACCCCCGGAGACACGGGTCACCTCATCACATACAGGACGCCAGGAGACACAGGTCACCTCATCACAGGACACCCGACACCCGGGTCACCTCATCACATACAGGACCCCCGGAGACACGGGTCACCTCATCACATACAGGACCCCCAGAGACACGGGTCACTTCATCACATACAGGACCCCTGGAGACACGGGTCACGTCATCACATACAGGACCCCTGGAGACACGGGTCACCTCATCACATACAGAACTCCCGGAGACACGGGTCACCTCATCACATACGGGACCCCTGGAGACACGGGTCACCTCATCACATACAGGACACTGGAGACACGGGTCACCTCATCACATACAGGACCCCCGGAGTCACAGGTCACCTCATCACATACAGGACACCGGAGACACGGGTCACCTCATCACATACGGGACACTGGAGACACGGGTCACCTCATCACATACGGGACACTGGAGACACGGGTCACCTCATCACATACAGGACCCCTGGAGACACGGGTCACCTCATCACATACAGGACACCGGAGACACGGGTCACCTCATCACATACAGGACCCCCGGAGACACGGGTCACCTCATCACATACAGGACACCGGAGGCACGGGTCACCTCATCACATACAGGACCCCCGGAGACACGGGTCACCTCATCACATACAGGACACCGGAGACACGGGTCACCTCATCACATACAGGACACCGGAGGCACGGGTCACCTCATCACATACAGGACCCCCGGAGACACGGGTCACCTCATCACATACAGGACCCCCGGAGACACGGGTCACCTCATCACATACAGGACCCCCAGAGACACGGGTCACCTCATCACATACAGGACCCCCGGAGACACGGGTCACCTCATCACATACAGGACCCCTGGAGACACGGGTCACCTCATCACATACAGGACACCGGAGACACGGGTCACCTCATCACATACAGGACCCCTGGAGACACGGGTCACCTCGTCACATACAGGACATATGTGAAATACCGTTTTGGGTCATCCTCCTCCGGCAGGGCGCTGATGTACATACAGGAATTGCAGGCGGCGATAGGACTGGATCCACTTCCTCCTCAGATCCCACTGGGTCCTCTATACTAGATCCATGGTTAAGGCTGAGGTTATTTATGACTAAGGAGTAACACGTTTCATCAGCGATTTTTGTGCGGTTTAGAAAATCTGAAAATTCTGGGAAGTTATACAGAAGAAGGTGATTTACGGGACCCCAGTGGGGGCAAGAAACAGTGACATGCCCGAAAACAGGCTGTGTGGATGGGGGCATGATACTGGAATGTTGAATAAACGATGACATCACACAGTCTGATCCCCTGTATCATCAGACGATGACATCACACAGTCTGATTCTGCGTGGCCTGTAATAGCCCGGACCCACAGACAGGCTTCGATAGCCATCACTGGTATATACCAATACTGTCCAGCAGGTGGCAGCACTGTACTGGTATTTATAGTGAATGGCTATACACCCATCACAGAACACGATGGGCAATCTGATGATTGGCAGGTACAGTCACCCAGGGGGCCTTAAAAAAAGTAAAAAAGTTTAAAATATATATATATATATATACACACACACAGTTGCAAGAAAAAGTATGTGAACCCTTTGGAATTATATGGATTTCACAACAATAGACAATCACAGTTTGCTTAAACTAATAACACAAAGAGTTAAATGTTACCATGTTTTTATTGAACACACCATGTAAACATTCACAGTGCAGGTGGAGAAAGTATGTGAACCCCTAGACTAATGACATCTCCAAGAGCTAATTGGAGTGAGGTGTCAGCCAACTGGAGTCCAATCAATGAGATGAGATTGGAGGTGTTGGTTACAGCTGCCCTGCCCTATAAAAAACACACACCAGTTCTGGGTTTGCTTTTCACAAGAAGCATTGCCTGATGTGAATGATGCCTCACACAAAAGAGCTCTCAGAAGACCTACGATTAAGAACTGTTGACTTGCATAAAGCTGGAAAGGGTTATAAAAGTATTTCCAAAAGCCTTGTTGTTCATCAGTCCACGGTAAGACAAATTGTCTATAAATGGAGGACGTTGTATATATGGCGGTAATGTATACGGACGGATAGCGGGCTGGAGTGTGCCATACATGTGCCGGGTGTATATGGCGGTAATGTATACGGACGGATAGCGGGCTGGAGTGCGCCATACATGTGCCGTGTATATATGGCGGTAATGTATACGGACGGATAGCGGGCTGGAGTGCGCCATACATGTGCCGGGTGTATATGGCGGTAATGTATACGGACGGATAGCGGGCTGGAGTGCGCCATACATGTGCCGTGTATATATGGCGGGCTCCACACCTTGCCTTATAGATCCCGGTGACCTTGTTTTACCTTTCGTTTGCTTTCTATGATATGCACCGTATCTGACGATACCGCCTCGGAAACGCGGTACACACGGCGGTATTTTATTTGTAATAGAGGTCAGGGTCGAGGACAGCACTCTGCACCGGGCCTTCTTCTACCAGACCGCAGGAAATAAATATTACATTTACTATAACAAAAGTAATAATTTATTATTGTACAAAAAAATGTTCTATTTATTTTGTCCGGCAGATCTTTTATAGGCGTTTGTAATTATTTTTCGGACCAATCAGCACGTGGGTGACTGTACATGGTAATTATTGTGCCGTATTGTGCCTTCGTTTATTGGTATATACTTCTTTTTCATTGGAATAATCCTATGTACACAATGACATCACAGAGTGTGATCCTGTGTATTGTGGAATACCATGACATCACAGAGTGTGATCCTGTATTGTGGAATACCATAACATCACAGAGTCTGATCCTGTGTATTGTGGAATACCATGACATCACAGAGTCTGATCCTGTGTATTGTGTAATACCATGACATCACAGAGTCTGATCCTGTGTATTGTGTAATACCATGACATCACAGAGTCTGATCCTGTGTATTGTGGAATACCATGACATCACAGAGTGTGATCCTGTGTATTGTGGAATACGATGACATCACAGAGTCTGATCCCGTGTATTGTGGAATACCATGACATCACAGAGTCTGATCCCGTGTATTGTGGAATACCATGACATCACAGAGTCTGATCCTGTGTATTGTGGAATACCATGACATCACAGAGTCCGATCCTGTGTATTGTGGAATACCATGACATCACAGAGTCCGATCCTGTGTATTGTGGAATACCATGACATCACAGAGTCCGATCCTGTGTATTGTGGAATACCATGACATCACAGAGTGTGATCCTGTGTATTGTGGAATACCATGACATCACAGAGTGTGATCCTGTGTATTGTGGAATACCATGACATCACAGAGTGTGATCCTGTATTGTGGAATACCATGACATCACAGAGTGTGATCCTGTATTGTGGAATACCATGACATCACAGAGTGTGATCCTGTATTGTGGAATACCATGACATCACAGAGTCCGATCCTGTGTATTGTGGAATACCATGACATCACAGAGTCCGATCCTGTGTATTGTGGAATACCATGACATCACAGAGTCCGATCCTGTGTATTGTGGAATACCATGACATCACAGAGTCCGATCCTGTGTATTGTGGAATACCATGACATCACAGAGTCCGATCCTGTGTATTGTGGAATACCATGACATCACAGAGTGTGATCCTGTGTATTGTGGAATACCATGACATCACAGAGTGTGATCCTGTGTATTGTGGAATACCATGACATCACAGAGTGTGATCCTGTATTGTGGAATACCATGACATCACAGAGTGTGATCCTGTATTGTGGAATACCATGACATCAGAGTCCGATCCTGTGTATTGTGGAATACCATGACATCACAGAGTCCGATCCTGTGTATTGTGGAATACCATGACATCACAGAGTCCGATCCTGTGTATTGTGGAATACCATGACATCACAGAGTCCGATCCTGTGTATTGTGGAATACCATGACATCAGAGTCTGATCCCGTGTATTGTGGAATACCATGACATCACAGAGTCTGACCCCGTGTATTGTGGAATACCATGACATCACAGAGTCCGATCCTGTGTATTGTGGAATACCATGACATCACAGAGTCTGATCCTGTGTATTGTGGAATACCATGACATCACAGAGTCTGATCCTGTGTATTGTGGAATACCATGACATCAGAGTCTGATCCTGTGTATTGTGGAATACCATGACATCACAGAGTCCGATCCTGTGTATTGTGGAATACCATGACATCACAGAGTCTGACCCTGTGTATTGTGGAATACCATGACATCACAGAGTCTGATCCTGTGTATTGTGGAATACCATGACATCACAGAGTCCGATCCTGTGTATTGTGGAATACCATGACATCACAGAGTCCGATCCTGTGTATTGTGGAATACCATGACATCACAGAGTCCGATCCTGTGTATTGTGGAATACCATGACATCACAGAGTCTGATCCTGTGTATTGTGGAATACCATGACATCACAGAGTCTGATCCTGTGTATTGTGGAATACCATGACATCAGAGTCTGATCCTGTGTATTGTGGAATACCATGACATCACAGAGTCTGATCCTGTGTATTGTGGAATAAGATGACATCACAGAGCGTGATCCCGTGTATTGTGGAATACGATGACATCACAGTCTGATCCTGTGTATTGTGGAATATGATGACATCACAGTCTTGGGCACTACTATGGGACTGATGGAAATGTTGTGGTACAGTACGGACGACCTATTGGAGACGAGGCTCCAGCAGATGGCGGAGTGGACAGAGCGCGCAGTCAGCAGTATCCGTCTGCACAGGGGCTTACATCAGATTTGTGCTTTTCTGGGAGCCCAGAGAGGGTCCCACTGAAGCCATGTTTTGGGGTGGCCGTAGAGTGTGGGGTCAGGCTCAGTTTTTTGCCTCTTCTTCACACTCTTCATCATTACAGAGTTTTTTTTTTTTTTAATTACTCAGAGAAATCACAGAAGTCCAGGTAATGTCCAACCTGTAGAGACCCCAGCAGCACAGAGGATTTCAGAAGCTGTGACCCCCAGTACTCACCATACAGCACAGTGCACCCCTCCCCCCTGTGGATTAATCATATTTCTCATGGTTTCCTGTCTGAGGGGCCCTGTGTGGTCACCCGCAGCAGTGCCCGCACCCCCACCCCCGCAGCAGTGCCCGCACCCCCACCCCAGTGCCTGCACCTCCCCCGCAGCAGTGCCCGCACCCCCACCTCCCCACCCGCAGCAGTGCCCGCACCCCCACCCCCGCAGCAGTGCCCGCACCCCCACCCCCGCAGCAGTGCCCGCACCCCCACCCCCGCAGCAGTGCCCGCACCCCCACCCCAGTGCCTGCACCTCCCCCGCAGCAGTGCCCGCACCCCCACCCCCCCACCCGCAGCAGTGCCCGCACCCCCACCCCAGTGCCTGCACCTCCCCCGCAGCAGTGCCCGCACCCCCACCTCCCCACCCGCAGCAGTGCCCGCACCCCCACCCCAGTGCCTGCACCTCCCCCGCAGCAGTGCCCGCACCCCCACCTCCCCACCCGCAGCAGTGCCCGCCCCCCCACCCCAGTGCCTGCACCTCCCCCGCAGCAGTGCCCGCACCCCCACCTCCCCACCCGCAGCAGTGCCCGCACCCCCACCCGCAGCAGTGCCCGCGCCCCCACCTCCCCACCCGCAGCAGTGCCCCCACCTCCCCACCCGCAGCAGTGCCCCCACCTCCCCACCCGCAGCAGTGCCCCCACCTCCCCACCCGCAGCAGTGCCCCCACCTCCCCACCCGCAGCAGTGCCCCCACCTCCCCACCCGCAGCAGTGCCCGGACCTCTCCACCCGCAGCAGTGCCCGGACCTCTCCACCCGCAGCAGTGCCCGGACCTCTCCACCCGCAGCAGTGCCCGGACCTCTCCACCCGCAGCAGTGCCCGGACCTCTCCACCCGCAGCAGTGACCGGACCTCTCCACCCGCAGCAGTGACCGGACCTCTCCACCCCAGCAGTGACCGGACCTCTCCACCCCAGCAGTGACCGGACCTCTCCACCCCAGCAGTGACCGGACCCCTCCACCCCAGCAGTGCCCGGACCTCCACCCCAGCAGTGCCCGGACCTCCACCCCAGCAGTGCCCGGACCCCCACACTCGCAGCAGTGCCCGCACCCCCACCCACCCCTGCAGCAGTGCCTGCACCTCCACCTCAGCAGTGCCCGCACCTTCCCCCTCACCCGCAGCAGTGCCCTCCCCTCCCCCACCATCACCCACAGCAGTGCCCAGTAGGGGTCAGGAATAAGCAGGCGGCGCCTGAACTTGTAGATTTTATTAGAGAAGATATAAAAAGGTATAAAGCGTCTCCTGTACATATATATACAGCGGGTGCCCAGAGGGTGGCGCTCCCGCCTCACTAATATAGCTCTATCATTTACATATTTACATAAGGCTACCCTACAGGGTGGGGGCCCTCAGCGAGGCCAATACTGTCAGCGGGGGCTGCCGCCGCCCACCTTGTCCACCATCTCATAGAGATTTCCAGGGGCGCAGATCCCTTCCAGCGAGACTCTGCTGAAATGCCGCCCCCTGCGGTACAGTCCTGTATCCACGGGCAGCGGCGTCTTTGGCTACATCTGTGCATCTACGAGGCACTCTTTGGTCACATGACTCGGTTTATCTGTCCGTTAGCTCCGGCGTACACCGCCAACCTCCCAGAATATTGCTTCATAGTCCGAGAGCGAAGAGCAAAGGCAGCAGGAGCCCACAGAGGGCGAGGGAGGGCGACTGAGGGGCAGAGTTGTGGGCGACGCTCCTCAGGACATCAGGAAGGGCCACCGCGGGGTCATCTGGAAAGAGAAGAGGAGGTCAGAGGTGGCATCCTGCCAGGACCCGTCCCCTCTACGCCAGGCGTCCACCCCACACATGGGACCTACCTGCTGCAGCTCGGGCCCCCGGGCTGTGGACATTGGTCGCCGGCTGCTGAGCTGTAAAGACAAGATTGAGAGGATGATGAGTGCAGGTCCAGGGCGTCACCTACACGCTGCCACCAAGGGAAGCGAGGATCGGGCGTACAACAGGCTCCACTGCACATGCATGCCCCGGCCAGGAGTGCATGTGTACGTCCGTCAGACAACTATCCAATCCAGACACTGGGAAGAAATGTCATGACAACCAGGCTGGGACCAGTGCCCATTTAACCAGACACGATGGGTACTTACTGGTTTTGCCGGTGACGTGGACCTTCAGCTTCAGGCAGGATTCTCCATGATGGTGGATGGGTTTAGCTGCAAACAGAAGAAGCTGGTGTGAGAGCAGAAGAGACGACGACCCCGGGTCACAGCACATTGTCCGCAGGTCTCCCCCTCCCCCATGCTGCTCAGGGCTCCGGGAAGCAGATTATTCATTGTCCTGATTCCTCCTTCATTTCCCCAGAATCTGTCAGGAGAGACTCCTCCATCATCCGGGATCTGACACACCTAGCCGCGTGTACAGACAGGCTCAGCCCCTGCACGCTGCTGCCTGCCCGTGCCAACCTAGACCGACTACCAGAGGAAGGTTCCCACACAGACACGGGCACTACAAGGTGCACATCCCAAAACATGACTGTCTCCCATAGGCACCAAGTGTGGAAAACATGGATCCAACTTACTCCACCACCCATCAGGATAGATCCAACTACTTCACCCATCAGGACAGATCTCCTCTCCGGCTTATCTATAGCTTGTAGTCACTGACAGTCACTACCACCACCCATCAGGACAGATCCAACCACTCCACCACCACCCATCAGGACAGATCCAACCACTCCACCACCACCCATCAGGACAGATCCAACCACTCCACCACCACCCATCAGGACAGATCCAACCACTCCACCACCACCCATCAGGACAGATCCAACCACTCCACCCCCACCCATCAGGACAGATCCAACCACTCCACCACCACCCATCAGGACAGATCCAACCACTCCACCACCACCCATCAGGACAGATCCAACCACTCCACCACCACCCATCAGGACAGATCCAACCACTCCACCACCACCCATCAGGACAGATCCAACCACTCCACCACCACCCATCAGGACAGATCCAACCACTCCACCACCACCCATCAGGACAGATCCAACCACTCCACCACCACCCATCAGGACAGATCCAACCACTCCACCCCCACCCATCAGGACAGATCCAACCACTCCACCACCACCCATCAGGACAGATCCAACCACTCCACCACCACCCATCAGGACAGATCCAACCACTCCACCACCACCCATCAGGACAGATCCAACCACTCCACCACCACCCATCAGGACAGATCCAACCACTCCACCACCACCCATCAGGACAGATCCAACCACTCCACCACCACCCATCAGGACAGATCCAACCACTCCACCACCACCCATCAGGACAGATCCAACCACTCCACCACCACCCATCAGGACAGATCCAACCACTCCACCACCACCCATCAGGACAGATCCAACCACTCCACCACCACCCATCAGGACAGATCCAACCACTCCACCACCACCCATCAGGACAGATCCAACCACTCCACCACCACCCATCAGGACAGATCCAACCACTCCACCACCACCCATCAGGACAGATCCAACCACTCCACCACCACCCATCAGGACAGATCCAACCACTCCACCACCACCCATCAGGACAGATCCAACCACTCCACCACCACCCATCAGGACAGATCCAACCACTCCACCACCACCCATCAGGACAGATCCAACCACTCCACCACCACCCATCAGGACAGATCCAACCACTCCACCACCACCCATCAGGACAGATCCAACCACTCCACCACCACCCATCAGGACAGATCCAACCACTCCACCACCACCCATCAGGACAGATCCAACCACTCCACCACCACCCATCAGGACAGATCCAACCACTCCACCACCACCCATCAGGACAGATCCAACCACTCCACTCTCCTCTGGTTCATCTACAGCCTGAGGTCACCGACTGTCTTAGATACAAGATGGTGGCCGTGGAGTCAGAGGGCTTTCCCTGTGCCAAGCTGTTTTTCAGAAGTGGAGGTGACAGTGATGGCAGTCGTCAGCGGTCACTTACAGATGTAGTAGTAGGTGTGCCCCTCCTTGAACTCGTTTCCCAGACTGCTGGCTGTGAACTTCTGGATCCTCACCCGGTAAATTTCGGGGCCGCTCACTCGGTAGGGGTTGTTGCATTGCCAGCGGATCTGGTTATCAGAGGTGGGTTTGCAGGCGACATATTCACTGTGCTCCACCTGGAAGAGCGTGTATCTCTCCACGACGGTGGTGTCCGACACTCTGTCGTCTTCGTAATGGGGACACATGATCTCCAGGTGGTCTTTGAGCTGAACCTGGACAGTGAAGTCCTTCCAGAAGCTGTTAAAAAAAAAACAGGGCGGTCAGGGCGAGGGGAGGGACAGGAGACGAGGGCGGTCAGGGCGAGGGGAGGGACAGGAGACGAGGGCGGTCAGGGCGAGGGGAGGGACAGGAGACGAGGGCGGTCAGGGCGAGGGGAGGGCGGTCAGGGCGAGGGGAGGGACAGGAGACGAGGGCGGTCAGCGCGAGGGGAGGGACAGGAGACGAGGGCGGTCAGCGCGAGGGGAGGGACAGGAGACGAGGGCGGTCAGCGCAGGCGTGGAGTGTAACACCTCAGCCATCATCTCTTCTACATTAACCCTTTTAGCACCTCGGTGGGGCGAGGTCAGGGGTGTGATTAAGCAGTCTCCCCGGGGCACCGTTCTGACGCACGTGTCAAGTTGTCACCTGGAATTCTGCATGTTGATAAACATGGCTTCCTCTAGAGTGAACCCTGGCCCCGGGGCGAGAGAGGTGACCCCGGGCGATGAAAATAACCAGTGTGTAATGATGAGTCAGCCGTGGCTGCCAGGTGCAGGGTGACCCGCTGCCCGCCCCGCACCCCTTCACAGCGCCGACACCTCTGGGGTTAAACTTGTTTATCAGCACGGAGGTGTCAGGTGGGAATATCTTGGCTGCGGCTCAGGTCTTGTGCAATGTACACAGGGAGAACGTCTCCTCCTCTCAAAAACACCCCCCCCCCTCTCCAAAACCTGGTTCTACTCCAGTCTGGAGCCATGCCACAGGGGGAGGCACCCAGCTTTCCCAGGCTCCAGCGTGGCAAGGGACCAACCAGACTACGGGGGAAGGGACAGCAGAGTGACCGCCAGTTACTGATAAATGCTGAGACCGACAGATCGTAAGCTCTTCTGCCATTGTGAGGATCTAGTGGACAGTGTGGGTCATTGTTATGCAGATGTGCTGAGTACACAGAACAGCCATGCCCACCCCCCTACAGTACACAGAGGCCTGACACTCGTTTCACCAGCTCAGGTAGTAAACATCCCACCCTAGTCCGTGCGAGCCCCCCGGCACACGCCCGGGTCATCAGCTTCTCACATGGGAGCGTGCAAATCCCCTCGTTACCCGGCCATGAAATTGGAAACACACGGGGGCTTCTCTCCTGGTAATAGCCAGGCCCGCGACTTCCACCAGGCCCGCGACTTCCACCAGGCCCGCGACTTCCACCAGGCCCGCGTGCTAGCCCCACAATTACATCATGGCACTGCTTGTCCTCATCGAGGGGCGCCTGTGCCATGGACGGTCTCACCGTCTGAAAATGACCTAAGTGCCGGGGGCAGGGCTCGCCCCTCGCTGTTTTGGTGCCCCCTTCGCCTCATTACCAGCAATGAAAGGGGACAGCCTTCATGGCAGGGGCTGTTGGACGACACACACGGCTCTGCTATTCACAGGCAGGGAGCGGCTCCTTTCACAGGGCCGCTCGGAGGACAACAAGCTCTTTACAGAGTACAACTGGCGCGGTGCCACCCAAGGGGCGGCGCAGGGTGTTGTGTCCGGCACGTAACCCTGAGTTAATCATTTACTGGCCCGATAGCTGGGCAGACCGGTTGTGTGATTGTAGGACGGGGGAGGGACGGCCATGAACAGGACAACATGCTGGGCGCCGCTCATCTCCGACAACCAGGAAAGCCACAGCCTCCGAGGCTTGGTGTCAGGGGCTGCCATGGTGTTTGTGGGGTCAGGACCAGGTGTACTATATTAGGGGCCCCCCTGTTTGTACGGTCGGGGCCACCGCTGCTCAGAGACCTGATGAAACTGGAAATCCCACTTTTCACCCGGTAACCTGATCCAGCGAGGCGGCAGCTGTAGAGTGCAAGCTCCTGGGAGTTGCTGGGAATGTGCACTGGGCTGAGCGGCTGGGGACGGGGCGAGGCTGGAATCACCCGCAGGGCCTGGAGAGAAGCAGCATCTGACTCCACCAGTCCTACGTGCTTATTACTGGGCCGCAGAGCTGACGGCCAGGGGCCCCAGGTCAGGAAGGTGGACAGCCGGCTGGCACCGAGCCTGGGACGGCCGAAGACAAAGGACGGGGGGGGGGGGGTGAGAAAGGAAAAGGCCACGGGGGAGGCTTCCTGAGCAGCCATCCTGAGGAAACAACAAGGACGGCTGCCCCATGTGTGTGACCCCCCACTACTACTACCCCCATCATGTGTACTACCAGAGCGTCCCCGTACTACCACTACTCCGCTAGGCACAGGGCCCCCCGTACTACTGCCCCATGTGTGTGACCCCCCACTACTACTACCCCCATCATGTGTACTACCAGAGCGTCCCCGTACTACCACTACTCCGCTAGGCACAGGGCCCCCCGTACTACTACTACTACTGCCCCATGTGTGTGACCCCCCACTACTACTACCCCCATCATGTGTACTACCAGAGCGTCCCCGTACTACCACTACTCAGCTAGGCACAGGGCCCCCCGTACTACTACTACCCCCCCATGTGTGTGACCCCCCACTACTACTACCCCCATCATGTGTACTACCAGAGCGTCCCCGTACTACCACTACTCCGCTAGGCACAGGCCCCCCCGTACTACTACTACTGCCCCATGTGTGTGACCCCCCACTACTACTCCCCCCATCATGTGTACTACCAGAGCGTCCCCGTACTACCACTACTCCGCTAGGCACAGGCCCCCCCGTACTACTGCCCCAGACACAGGGCCCCCCCGTACTACTACTACTACTGCCCCAGACACAGGGCCCCCCCCGTACTACTACTACTACGCTACGCACAGGGCCCCCCCCGTACTACTACTACTACGCTACGCACAGGGCCCCCCACTACTACCCCCATCATGTGTACTACCAGAGCGTCCCCGTACTACCACTACTCCGCTAGGCACAGGGCCCCCCGTACTACTGCCCCAGACACAGGGCCCCCCGTACTACTACTACTGCCCCATGTGTGTGACCCCCATCATGTGTACTACCAGAGCGTCCCCGTACTACCACTACTCCGCTAGGCACAGGGCCCCCCGTACTACTGCCCCATGTGTGTGACCCCCCACTACTACTACCCCCATCATGTGTACTACCAGAGCGTCCCCGTACTACCACTACTCCGCTAGGCACAGGGCCCCCCGTACTACTGCCCCATGTGTGTGACCCCCCACTACTACTACCCCCATCATGTGTACTACCAGAGCGTCCCCGTACTACCACTACTCAGCTAGGCACAGGGCCCCCCGTACTACTACTACTACTGCCCCATGTGTGTGACCCCCCACTACTACTACCCCCATCATGTGTACTACCAGAGCGTCCCCGTACTACCACTACTCCGCTAGGCACAGGGCCCCCCGTACTACTACTACTACTGCCCCATGTGTGTGACCCCCCACTACTACTACCCCCATCATGTGTACTACCAGAGCGTCCCCGTACTACCACTACTCAGCTAGGCACAGGGCCCCCCGTACTACTACTACCCCCCCATGTGTGTGACCCCCCACTACTACTACCCCCATCATGTGTACTACCAGAGCGTCCCCGTACTACCACTACTCCGCTAGGCACAGGGCCCCCCGTACTACTACTACCCCCCCCATGTGTGTGACCCCCCACTACTACTACCCCCATCATGTGTACTACCAGAGCGTCCCCGTACTACCACTACTCCGCTAGGCACAGGCCCCCCCGTACTACTACTACTGCCCCATGTGTGTGACCCCCCACTACTACTCCCCCCATCATGTGTACTACCAGAGCGTCCCCGTACTACCACTACTCCGCTAGGCACAGGCCCCCCCGTACTACTGCCCCAGACACAGGGCCCCCCCGTACTACTACTACTACTGCCCCAGACACAGGGCCCCCCCCGTACTACTACTACTACGCTACGCACAGGGCCCCCCCCGTACTACGCTACGCACAGGGCCCCCCACTACTACCCCCATCATGTGTACTACCAGAGCGTCCCCGTACTACCACTACTCCGCTAGGCACAGGGCCCCCCGTACTACTGCCCCAGACACAGGGCCCCCCGTACTACTACTACTGCCCCATGTGTGTGACCCCCCACTACTACTACCCCCATCATGTGTACTACCAGAGCGTCCCCGTACTACCACTACTCCGCTAGGCACAGGGCCCCCCGTACTACTACTACTGCCCCATGTGTGTGACCCCCCACTACTACTACCCCCATCATGTGTACTACCAGAGCGTCCCCGTACTACCACTACTCCGCTAGGCACAGGGCCCCCCGTACTACTACTACTGCCCCATGTGTGTGACCCCCCACTACTACTACCCCCATCATGTGTACTACCAGAGCGTCCCCGTACTACCACTACTCCGCTAGGCACAGGCCCCCCCGTACTACTGCCCCAGACACAGGGCCCCCCCGTACTACTACTACTACTGCCCCAGACACAGGGCCCCCCCCGTACTACTACTACTACGCTACGCACAGGGCCCCCCCCGTACTACTACTACTACGCTACGCACAGGGCCCCCCACTACTACCCCCATCATGTGTACTACCAGAGCGTCCCCGTACTACCACTACTCCGCTAGGCACAGGGCCCCCCGTACTACTGCCCCAGACACAGGGCCCCCCGTACTACTACTACTGCCCCATGTGTGTGACCCCCCACTACTACTACCCCCATCATGTGTACTACCAGAGCGTCCCCGTACTACCACTACTCCGCTAGGCACAGGGCCCCCCGTACTACTACTACTGCCCCATGTGTGTGACCCCCCACTACTACTACCCCCATCATGTGTACTACCAGAGCGTCCCCGTACTACCACTACTCCGCTACGCACAGGGCCCCCCGTACTACTACTACTGCCCCATGTGTGTGACCCCCCACTACTACTACCCCCATCATGTGTACTACCAGAGCATCCCCGTACTACCACTACTCCGCTAGGCACAGGGCCCCCCGTACTACTGCCCCAGACACAGGGCCCCCCCGTACTACTACTACTACTCCGATACGCACAGGGCCCCCCGTACTACTACTACTGCCCCAAACACAGGGCCCCCCGTACTACTACTACTGCCCCATGTGTGTGACCCCCCACTACTACCCCCATCATGTGTACTACCAGAGCATCCCCGTACTACCACTACTCCGCTAGGCACAGGGCCCCCCGTACTACTGCCCCAAACACAGGGCCCCCCCCCCCCCCGTACTACTACTACTCCGCTACGCACAGGGCCCCCCGTACTACTACTACTGCCCCAAACACAGGGCCCCCCGTACTACTACTACTGCCCCATGTGTGTGACCCCCCACTACTACCCCCATCATGTGTACTACCAGAGCGTCCCCGTACTACCACTACTCCGCTAGGCACAGGGCCCCCCGTACTACTGCCCCAGACACAGGGCCCCCCGTACTACTACTACTGCCCCATGTGTGTGACCCCCCACTACTACTACCCCCATCATGTGTACTACCAGAGCGTCCCCGTACTACCACTACTCCGCTAGGCACAGGGCCCCCCGTACTACTACTACTGCCCCATGTGTGTGACCCCCCACTACTACCCCCATCATGTGTACTACCAGAGCGTCCCCGTACTACCACTACTCCGCTAGGCACAGGGCCCCCCGTACTACTGCCCCAGACACAGGGCCCCCCCGTACTACTACTACTGCCCCATGTGTGTGACCCCCCCACTACTACTACCCCCATCATGTGTACTACCAGAGCGTCCCTGTACTACCACTACTCCGCTAGGCACAGGGCCCCCCGTACTACTGCCCCAGACACAGGGCCCCCCCGTACTACTACTGTCCCAGACACAGGGCCCCCCGTACTACTACTACTACTGCCCCAGACACAGGGCCCCCCGTACTACTACTACTGCCCCATGTGTGTGACCCCCCACTACTACTACTACTGCCCCAAACACAGGGCCCCCCGTACTACTACTACTGCCCCATGTGTGTGACCCCCCACTACTACTACCCCCATCATGTGTACTACCAGAGCGTCCCTGTACTACCACTACTCCGCTAGGCACAGGGCCCCCCGTACTACTGCCCCAGACACAGGGCCCCCCGTACTACTACTACTGTCCCAGACACAGGGCCCCCCGTACTACTACTACTCCCCCAGACACAGGGACCCCCCGTACTACTGCCCCAGACACAGGGCCCCCCCCCCCGTACTACTACTACTACTCCGCTACGCACAGGGCCCCCCGTACTACTACTACTGCCCCATGTGTGTGACCCCCCACTACTACTACCCCCATCATGTGTACTACCAGAGCGTCCCTGTACTACTACTACTGCCCCAGACACAGGGCCCCCCGTACTACTGCCCCAGACACAGGGCACCCCCCCCGTACTACTGCACCAGACACAGGGCACCCCCCCCGTACTACTGCCCCAGACACAGGGCACCCCCCCCGTACTACTGCCCCAGACACAGGGCCCCCCGTACTACTGCCCCAGACACAGGGCACCCCCCCCGTACTACTACTACCCCAGACACAGGGCCCCCCCCGTACTACTACTACTGCCCCAGACACAGGGCACCCCCCCCGTACTACTGCCCCAGACACAGGGCACCCCCCCCGTACTACTGCCCCAGACACAGGGCACCCCCCCCATACTACTGCCCCAGACACAGGGCACCCCCCCCCGTACTACTGCCCCAGACACAGGGCACCCCCCCCGTACTACTGCCCCAGACACAGGGCCCCCCCCCCCGTACTACTGCCCCAGACACAGGGCCCCCCCCCCGTACTACTGCCCCAGACACAGGGCACCCCCCCCGTACTACTGCCCCAGACACAGGGCACCCCCCCCCGTACTACTGCCCCAGACACAGGGCACCCCCCCCGTACTACTGCCCCAGACACAGGGCACCCCCCCCATACTACTGCCCCAGACACAGGGCACCCCCCCCCGTACTACTGCCCCAGACACAGGGCACCCCCCCCGTACTACTGCCCCAGACACAGGGCACCCCCCCCCGTACTACTGCCCCAGACACAGGGCACCCCCCCCGTACTACTGCCCCAGACACAGGGCCCCCGTACTACTACTACTACTCCGCTACGCACAGGGCCCCCCGTACTACTACTACTACTGCCCCAGACACAGGGCACCCCCCCGTACTACTACTACTACGCTACGCACAGGGCCCCCCGTACTACTACTACTACTGCCCCAGACACAGGGCACCCCCCCGTACTACTACTACTACTCCGCTACGCACAGGGCCCCCCGTACTACTACTACTGCCCCAGACACAGGCCCCCCCCCGTACTACTACTACTGCCCCATGTGTGTGACCCCCCACTACTACTACCCCCATCATGTGTACTACCAGAGCGTCCCTGTACTACTACTACTACTGCCCCAGACACAGGGCCCCCCGTACTACTACTACTGCCCCAGACACAGGCCCCCCCCGTACTACTACTCCCCCAGACACAGGGCCCCCCCGTACTACTACTACTACTGCCCCAGACACAGGGCCCCCCCCTACTACTACTACTACTGCCCCAGACACAGGGCCCCCCCCCCGTACTACTACTACTGCCCCAGACACAGGGCCCCCCCCGTACTACTACTACTGCCCCAGACACAGGGCCCCCCCCGTACTACTACTACTGCCCCAGACACAGGGCCCCCCCCGTACTACTACTACTACTACTGCCCCAGACACAGGGCCCCCCCCGTACTACTACTACTGCCCCAGACACAGGGCCCCCCCCACTACTACTACTGCCCCAGACACAGGGCCCCCCCCGTACTACTACTACTGCCCCAGACACAGGGCCCCCCGTACTACTACTACTGCCCCAGACACAGGGCCCCCCCCGTACTACTACTACTACTGCCCCAGACACAGGGCCCCCCCCGTACTACTACTACTGCCCCAGACACAGGGCCCCCCCCGTACTACTACTACTACTGCCCCAGACACAGGGCCCCCCCCGTACTACTACTACTGCCCCAGACACAGGGCCCCCCCCGTACTACTACTACTGCCCCAGACACAGGGCCCCCCCCGTACTACTACTACTGCCCCAGACACAGGGCCCCCCCCGTACTACTACTACTGCCCCAGACACAGGGCCCCCCCCGTACTACTACTACTGCCCCAGACACAGGGCCCCCCCCGTACTACTACTACTGCCCCAGACACAGGGCCCCCCCGTACTACTACTACTACTGCCCCAGACACAGGGCCCCCCCGTACTACCACTACTGCCCCAGACACAGGGCCCCCCCCCACTACTACTACTGCCCCAGACACAGGGCCCCCCCGTACTACTACTACTACTGCCCCAGACACAGGGCCCCCCCCGTACTACCACTACTGCCCCAGACACAGGGCCCCCCCCCCACTACTACTACTGCCCCAGACACAGGGCCCCCCGTACTACTACTACTGCCCCAGACACAGGGCCCCCCCCACTACTACTACTGCCCCAGACACAGGGCCCCCCCCACTACTACTACTGCCCCAGACACAGGGCCCCCCCCACTACTACTACTGCCCCAGACACAGGGCCCCTCGTACTACTACTACTCCGCTACGCACAGGGCCCCCCCGTACTACTACTACTCCGCTACGCACAGGGCCCCCCCGTACTACTACTACTCCGCTACGCACAGGGCCCCCCCGTACTACTACTACTCCGCTACGCACAGGGCCCCCCCGTACTACTACTACTCCGCTACGCACAGGGCCCCCCGTACTACCACCACCATCATAAGTACTACTCCCCCAGACACCCCATATTACTAGGACTCCAAAGTACCCGCCGTGTCACCAGTGACCAGTACTACAACGCCCTTCAGACGATGACTGTTTTATGGCCCCAGTGGTGGAGACCCCTCACCCCTCCTGTGTCCACTGGACAATACCCCCTCCCCCACAGCTGACCTCCGACCCCTCCGCCCAATACAGCTACCTGTCTGCTACCCTGGAGCCAACACATAGCAGAGCTGAATGCGCCATGTATCAGTGTGACACAGGGCGGTATACACCCCGCCGTCACACACACACACAGGGCGGTATACACCCCGCCGTCACACACACACACAGGGCGGTATACACCCCGCCGTCACACACACACACAGGGCGGTATACACCCCGCCGTCACACACACACACAGGGCGGTATACACCCCGCCGTCACACACACACACAGGGCGGTATACACCCCGCCGTCACACACACACACAGGGCGGTATACACCCCGCCGTCACACACACACACAGGGCGGTATACACCCCGCCGTCACACACACACACAGGGCGGTATACACCCCGCCGTCACACACACACAGGGCGGTATACACCCCGCCGTCACACACACACAGGGCGGTATACACCCCGCCGTCACACACACACAGGGCGGTATACACCCCGCCATCACACACACACAGGGCGGTATACACCCCGCCATCACACACACACAGGGCGGTATACACCCCGCCGTCACACACACACAGGGCGGTATATACCCCGCCATCACACACACACAGGGCGGTATATACCCCGCCATCACACACACACAGGGCGGTATACACCCCGCCGTCACACACACACAGGGCGGTATACACCCCGCCGTCACACACACACAGGGCGGTATACACCCCGCCGTCACACACACACAGGGCGGTATACACCCCGCCGTCACACACACACAGGGCGGTATACACCCCGCCGTCACACACACACAGGGCGGTATATACCCCGCCGTCACACACACACAGGGCGGTATATACCCCGCCATCACACACACACAGGGCGGTATATACCCCGCCATCACACACCTGAATGCGCCACGTGACAGTGTCTTGCAGGGTACACTGGATACAATGTAAACACTCAGCCCATGACATCACACAGACGGCAGCGCACGTGATGACATCACACAATGTAGGTGCACCCTCCAGTCAGTGCACCGGGGGGGGACAGAACTTCCCGGCACCTGGTTTGTTATTGAGCAATTATGACTCAGAGCAGACGGAGCCGCATGTGTCACAGGTAGCAGGCTCTGCAGAGCATCACACCGGGCACTGCGAGAGCCAGTCCTAGAGCCTGCAGAGCATCACACCGGGCACTGCGAGAGCCAGTCCTAGAGCCTGCAGAGCATCACACCGGGCACTGCGAGAGCCAGTCCTAGAGCCTGCAGAGCATCACACCGGGCACTGCGAGAGCCAGTCCTAGAGCCTGCAGAGAATCACACCGGGCACTGCGAGAGCCAGTCCTACAGCCTGCAGAGCATCACACCGGGCACTGCGAGAGCCAGTCCTACAGCCTGCAGAGCATCACACCGGGCACTGCGAGAGCCAGTCCTACAGCCTGCAGAGCATCACACCGGGCACTGTGAGAGCCAGTCCTACAGCCTGCAGAGCATCACACTCTGTAGTACAGGGCACTGCAAAACATGACTGACTGCAAAGCAGCGCACCAACCATTACAGAACCCCTTCCCTCAGTAATGCAGTATGCTGCAGACTATCGCCAGTGCAGAACATTACACTGAATCACATGTGATCACAAGTCACAGCAAGAACTTCACAACACAGCAAGGAGGGTGCTCCCAGACCCTGCAGAGCATTGCACTCTCCGCAGGACCCCAGTGCCTGCAGACCATTGCATTCCTAAAAGGACAGTGCACCCCGGAAACTGCAGAGCATTGCACTCCTAAAGGGACAGTGCACCCCAGCTGAGCATTGCACTCCCCACAGGACCCCAGTCCCTGCAGAGCATTGCATTCCTAAAGGGACAGTGCACCCCAGCCCTTGCAGAGCATTGCACTCTCCGCAGGACCCCAGTGCATGCAGACCATTGCATTGCTAAAGGGACAGCGCGCCCTAGCAGAACATTGCACTCTCCGCAGGACCCCAGTGCCTGCAGACCATTGCACTCCCCGCAGGACCCCAGTGCATGCAGACCATTGCATTCCTAAAGGGACAGTGCACCCCAGCCCTAGCAGAGCATTGCACTCTCCGCAGGACCACAGTGCCGACAGACCATTGCATTCCTAAAAGGACAGTGCACCCGGACACTGCAGAGCATTGCACTCCCCGCAGGACCCCAGTGCCTGCAGAGCATTGCACTCTCCGCAGGACCCCAGTGCCTGCAGACCATTGCATTCCTAAAAGGACAGTGCAGAGCATTGCACACCCGGCAGGACCCCCGGACGCTGCGGAGCATTGCCCCCTCACCTGCGGTTGGTGCTGTTCCAGTAGACGGTGTGGAGGTCGGCGGCCGCGGCCCAGCAGCAGCAGAGCAGGAGCAGCGCGGACCTCGGAGCCATGACTGCAGAATGAGCGCGGGGAGGGGCGGCCGCCTTATATACCGCCCCGCCTCCATGCTAATGAGCGGGAGGGGCAGCCAGGCCACGCCCCCAACACCGGCGATCAGGCGAAAGCGCAGAGCTGGGGGATCTGTGGAGGACACACTGTTATGGGGGATCTGTGGAGGACACTGTTATGGGGGATCTGTGGAGGACACACTATTATGGGGGATCTGTGGATGACACACTGTTATGGGGGATCTGTGGAGGACACACTGTTATGGGGGATCTGTGGAGGACACACTGTTATGGGGGATCTGTGGAGGACACACTGTTATGGGGGATCTGTGGAGGACACACTATTATGGGGGATCTGTGGAGGACACTGTTATGGGGGATCTGTGGAGGACACACTGTTATGGGGGATCTGTGGAGGACACACTGTTATGGGGGATCTGTGGAGGACACTGTTATGGGGGATCTGTGGATGACACACTGTTATGGGGGATCTGTGGAGGACACACTGTTATGGAGGATCTGTGGATGACACTGTTATGGGGGATCTGTGGAGGACACACTGTTATGGGGGATCTGTGGATGACACTGTTATGGGAGATCTGTGGAGGACACACTATTATGGGGGATCTGTGGAGGACACTGTTATGGGGGATCTGTGGAGGACACACTGTTATGGGGGATCTGTGGATGACACACTGTTATGGGGGATCTGTGGAGGACACACTGTTATGGGGGATCTGTGGATGACACACTGTTATGGGGGATCTGTGGAGGACACACTGTTATGGGGGATCTGTGGAGGACACACTGTTATGGGGGATCTGTGGATGACACTGTTATGGGGGATCTGTGGATGACACACTGTTATGGGGGATCTGTGGATGACACACTGTTATGGGGGATCTGTGGAAGACACTGTTATGGGGGATCTGTGGAGGACAATGTTATGTGGGATCTGTGGAGGACACTGTTATGGAGGATCTGTGGATGACACACTGCTATGGAGGATCTGTGGAGGACACACTGTTATGGGGGATCTGTGGAGGACACACTATTATGGGGGATCTGTGGAGGACACTGTTATGGGGGATCTGTGGAGGACACACTGTTATGGGGGATCTGTGGAGGACACTGTTATGGGGGATCTGTGGATGACACACTGTTATGGGGGATCTGTGGAGGACACACTGTTATGGAGGATCTGTGGATGACACTGTTATGGGGGATCTGTGGAGGACACACTGTTATGGGGGATCTGTGGAGGACACACTGTTATGGGGATCTGTGGAGGACACACTGTTATGGGGGATCTGTGGAGGACACACTGTTATGGGGGATCTGTGGAGGACACACTGTTATGGGGGATCTGTGGAGGACACACTGTTATGGGGGATCTGTGGAGGACACTGTTATGGGGGATCTGTGGAGGACACACTGTTATGGGGGATCTGTGGAGGACACACTGTTATGGGGGATCTGTGGAGGACACTGTTATGGGGGATCTGTGGATGACACACTGTTATGGGGGATCTGTGGAGGACACACAGTTATGGGGGATCTGTGGAGGACACACTGTTATGGGGGATCTGTGGAGGACACACTGTTATGGGGGATCTATTGAGGACACACTGTTATGGGGGATCTGTGGAGGACACTGTTATGGGGGATCTGTGGATGACACACTGTTATGGGGGATCTGTGGAGGACACACTGTTATGGGGATCTGTGGAGGACACACTGTTATGGGGGATCTGTGGAGGACACACTATTATGGAGGATCTGTGGAGGACACTGTTATGGGGGATCTGTGGAGGACACACTGTTATGGGGGATCTGTGGAGGACACACTGTTATGGGGGATCTGTGGAGGACACACTGTTATGGGGGATCTGTGGAGGACACACTGTTATGGGGGATCTGTGGAGGACACACTGTTATGGGAGATCTGTGGATGACACTGTTATGGGGGATCTGTGGATGACACTGTTATGGGGGATCTGTGGATGACACTGTTATGGGGGATCTGTGGATGACACTGTTATGGGGGATCTGTGGATGACACACTGTTATGGGGGATCTGTGGAGGACACACTGTTATGGGGGATCTGTGGAGGACACACTGTTATGGGGGATCTGTGGAGGACACACTGTTATGGAGGATCTGTGGATGACACTGTTATGGGGGATCTGTGGAGGACACACTATTATGGAGGATCTGTGGAGGACACTGTTATGGGGGATCTGTGGATGACACTGTTATGGGGGATCTGTGGATGACACTGTTATGGGGGATCTGTGGATGACACACTGTTATGGGGGATCTGTGGAGGACACACTGTTATGGGGGATCTGTGGAGGACACACTGTTATGGGGGATCTGTGGAGGACACACTGTTATGGGAGATCTGTGGAGGACACACTATTATGGGGGATCTGTGGAGGACACACTGTTATGGGGGATCTGTGGAGGACACACTGTTATGGGGGATCTGTGGAGGACACACTGTTATGGGGGATCTGTGGAGGACACACTGTTATGGGGATCTGTGGATGACACTGTTATGGGGGATCTGTGGATGACACACTTTTATGGGGGATCTGTGGATGACACACTGTTATGGGGGATCTGTGGAGGACACACAGTTATGGGGGATCTGTGGAGGACACACTGTTATGGGGGATCTGTGGATGACACTGTTATAGGGGATCTGTGGATGACACACTGTTATGGGGGATCTGTGGAGGACACATTGTTATGGGGGATCTGTGGAGAACACACAGTTATGGGGGATCTGTGGATGACACACTGTTATGGGGGATCTGTGGATGACACTGTTATGGGGGATCTGTGGAGGACACACTGTTATGGGGGATCTGTGGAGAACACACAGTTATGGGGGATCTGTGGATGACACACTGTTATGGGGGATCTGTGGAGGACACACTGTTATGGGGGATCTGTGGAGGACACACTGTTATGGGGGATCTGTGGAGGACACACTGTTATGGGGATCTGTGGATGACACTGTTATGGGGGATCTGTGGATGACACACTGTTATGGGAGATCTGTGGAGGACACACTATTATGGGGGATCTGTGGAGGACACACTGTTATGGGGGATCTGTGGATGACACTGTTATGGGGGATCTGTGGAGGACACACTGTTATGGGGGATCTGTGGAGGACACACTGTTATGGGGGATCTGTGGATGACACCGTTATGGGGGATCTGTGGGTGACACACTGTTATGGGGGATCTGTGGATGACACTGTTATGGGGGATCTGTGGATGACACACTGTTATGGGGTAAATGTGGATGACACACTGTTATGGGGGATCTGTGGAGGACACACAGTTATGGGGGATCTGTGGAGGACACACTGTTATGGGGGATCTGTGGATGACACTGTTATAGGGGATCTGTGGATGACACACTGTTATGGGTGATCTGTGGATGACACACTGTTATGGGGGATCTGTGGATGACACACTGTTATGGGGGATCTGTGGAGGACACACTGTTATGGGGGATCTGTGGATGACACACTGTTATGGGGGATCTGTGGATGACACACTGTTATGGGGGATCTGTGGAGGACACACTGTTATGGGGGATCTGTGGAGGACACTGTTATGGGGGATCTGTGGATGACACACTGTTATGGGGGATCTGTGGAGGACACACTGTTATGGAGGATCTGTGGATGACACTGTTATGGGGGATCTGTGGAGGACACACTGTTATGGGGGATCTGTGGATGACACTGTTATGGGAGATCTGTGGAGGACACACTATTATGGGGGATCTGTGGAGGACACTGTTATGGGGGATCTGTGGAGGACACACTGTTATGGGGGATCTGTGGATGACACACTGTTATGGGGGATCTGTGGAGGACACACTGTTATGGGGGATCTGTGGATGACACACTGTTATGGGGGATCTGTGGAGGACACACTGTTATGGGGGATCTGTGGAGGACACACTGTTATGGGGGATCTGTGGATGACACTGTTATGGGGGATCTGTGGATGACACACTTTTATGGGGGATCTGTGGATGACACACTGTTATGGGGGATCTGTGGAGGACACACAGTTATGGGGGATCTGTGGAGGACACACTGTTATGGGGGATCTGTGGATGACACTGTTATAGGGGATCTGTGGATGACACACTGTTATGGGGGATCTGTGGAGGACACATTGTTATGGGGGATCTGTGGAGAACACACAGTTATGGGGGATCTGTGGATGACACACTGTTATGGGGGATCTGTGGATGACACTGTTATGGGGGATCTGTGGAGGACACACTGTTATGGGGGATCTGTGGAGAACACACAGTTATGGGGGATCTGTGGATGACACACTGTTATGGGGGATCTGTGGAGGACACACTGTTATGGGGGATCTGTGGAGGACACACTGTTATGGGGGATCTGTGGAGGACACACTGTTATGGGGATCTGTGGATGACACTGTTATGGGGGATCTGTGGATGACACACTGTTATGGGAGATCTGTGGAGGACACACTATTATGGGGGATCTGTGGAGGACACACTGTTATGGGGGATCTGTGGATGACACTGTTATGGGGGATCTGTGGAGGACACACTGTTATGGGGGATCTGTGGAGGACACACTGTTATGGGGGATCTGTGGATGACACCGTTATGGGGGATCTGTGGGTGACACACTGTTATGGGGGATCTGTGGATGACACTGTTATGGGGGATCTGTGGATGACACACTGTTATGGGGGATCTGTGGATGACACACTGTTATGGGGGATCTGTGGAGGACACACAGTTATGGGGGATCTGTGGAGGACACACTGTTATGGGGGATCTGTGGATGACACTGTTATAGGGGATCTGTGGATGACACACTGTTATGGGTGATCTGTGGATGACACACTGTTATGGGGGATCTGTGGATGACACACTGTTATGGGGGATCTGTGGAGGACACACTGTTATGGGGGATCTGTGGATGACACACTGTTATGGGGGATCTGTGGATGACACACTGTTATGGGGGATCTGTGGAGGACACACAGTTATGGGGGATCTGTGGAGGACACACTGTTATAGGGGATCTGTGGAGGACACTGTTATGGGGATCTGTGGAGGACACACTGTTATGGGGGATCTGTGGATGACACACTGTTATGGGGGATCTGTGGAGGACACACTGTTATGGAGGATCTGTGGATGACACTGTTATGGGGGATCTGTGGAGGACACACTGTTATGGGGGATCTGTGGAGGACACACTATTATGGGGATCTGTGGAGGACACACTGTTATGGGGGATCTGTGGAGGACACACTGTTATGGAGGATCTGTGGAGGACACACTGTTATGGGGATCTGTGGAGGACACACTGTTATGGGGGATCTGTGGATGACACACTGTTATGGGGGATCTGTGGAGGACACACTGTTATGGGGGATCTGTGGAGGACACACTGTTATGGGGGATCTGTGGAGGACACACTGTTATGGGGGATCTGTGGAGGACACACTGTTATGGGGGATCTGTGGAGGACACACTGTTATGGGGATCTGTGGATGACACACTGTTATGGGAGATCTGTGGATGACACTGTTATGGGGGATCTGTGGATTATACACTGTTATGGGAGATCTGTGGAGGACACACTATTATAGGGGATCTGTGGAGGACACACTGTTATGGGGGATCTGTGGATGACACTGTTATGGGGGATCTGTGGAGGACACACTGTTATGGGGGATCTGTGGAGGACACTGTTATGGGGGATCTGTGGAGGACACACTGTTATGGGGGATCTGTGGAGGACACTGTTATGGGGGATCTGTGGATGACACACTGTTATGGGGGATCTGTGGATGACACTGTTATGGGGGATCTGTGGATGACACACTGTTATGGGGGATCTGTGGAGGACACACTGTTATGGGGGATCTGTGGAGGACACACTGTTATGGGGATCTGTGGATGACACACTGTTATGGGGGATCTGTGGAGGACACACTGTTATGGGGGATCTGTGGATGACACTGTTATGGGAGATCTGTGGAGGACACACTATTATGGGGGATCTGTGGAGGACACACTGTTATGGGGGATCTGTGGATGACACTGTTATGGGGGATCTGTGGATGACACACTGTTATGGGGGATCTGTGGAGGACACACTGTTATGGGGGATCTGTGGATGACACTGTTATGGGAGATCTGTGGAGGACACACTATTATGGGGGATCTGTGGAGGACACTGTTATGGGGGATCTGTGGAGGACACACTGTTATGGGGGATCTGTGGATGACACACTGTTATGGGGGATCTGTGGAGGACACACTGTTATGGGGGATCTGTGGATGACACACTGTTATGGGGGATCTGTGGAGGACACACTGTTATGGGGGATCTGTGGAGGACACACTGTTATGGGGGATCTGTGGATGACACTGTTATGGGGGATCTGTGGATGACACACTGTTATGGGGGATCTGTGGATGACACACTGTTATGGGGGATCTGTGGAAGACACTGTTATGGGGGATCTGTGGAGGACAATGTTATGTGGGATCTGTGGAGGACACTGTTATGGAGGATCTGTGGATGACACACTGCTATGGAGGATCTGTGGAGGACACACTGTTATGGGGGATCTGTGGATGACACACTGTTATGGGGGATCTGTGGAGGACACACTGTTATGGGGGATCTGTGGAGGACACACTGTTATGGGGGATCTGTGGATGACACACTGTTATGGGGGATCTGTGGAGGACACACTATTATGGGGGATCTGTGGAGGACACTGTTATGGGGGATCTGTGGAGGACACACTGTTATGGGGGATCTGTGGAGGACACTGTTATGGGGGATCTGTGGATGACACACTGCTATGGAGGATCTGTGGAGGACACACTGTTATGGGGGATCTGTGGATGACACACTGTTATGGGGGATCTGTGGAGGACACACTGTTATGGGGGATCTGTGGATGACACACTGTTATGGGGGATCTGTGGAGGACACACTATTATGGGGGATCTGTGGAGGACACTGTTATGGGGGATCTGTGGAGGACACACTGTTATGGGGGATCTGTGGAGAACACACTGTTATGGGGTATCTGTGGATGACACTCTGTTATGGGGGATCTGTGGAGGACACACTGTTATGGGGGATCTGTGGAGGACACACTGTTATGGGGGATCTGTGGAGGACACTGTTATGGGAGATCTGTGGATGACACACTGTTATGGGGGATCTGTGGATGACACTGTTATGGGGGATCTGTGGAGGACACACAGTTATGGGGGATCTATGGAGGACACTGTTATGGGGGATCTGTGGAGGACACACAGTTATGGAGGATCTGTGGAGGACACTGTTATGGGGGATCTATGGAGGACACTGTTATGGGGGATCTGTGGAGGACACACAGTTATGGGGGATCAGTGGAGGACACACTGTTATGGGGGATCTGTGGATGACACATTGTTATGGAGGATCTGTGGAGGACACACAGTTATGGGGGATCTATGGAGGACACTGTTATGGGGGATCTGTGGATGACACACTTATGGGGGATCTGTGGATGACACACTGTTATGGGGGATCTGTGGAGGACACTGTTATGGGGGATCTGTGGAGGACACTGTTATGGGGCATCTGTGGATGACACTGTTATAGGGGATCTGTGGATGACACACTGTTATGGGGGATCTGTGGATGACACACTGTTATGGAGGATCTGTGGAAGACACTGTTATAGGGGATCTGTGGAGGACACACTGTTATGGGGGATCTGTGGAGGACACACTGTTATGGGGATCTGTGGATGACACACTGTTATTGGGGATCTGTGGATGACACTGTTATGGGAGATCTGTGGAGGACACACTATTATGGGGGATCTGTGGAGGACACACTGTTATGGGGGATCTGTGGATGACACTGTTATGGGGGATCTGTGGATGACACACTGTTATGGGGGATCTGTGGAGGACACACTGTTATGGGGGATCTGTGGATGACACTGTTATGGGAGATCTGTGGAGGACACACTATTATGGGGGATCTGTGGAGGACACTGTTATGGGGGATCTGTGGAGGACACACTGTTATGGGGGATCTGTGGATGACACACTGTTATGGGGGATCTGTGGAGGACACACTGTTATGGGGGATCTGTGGATGACACACTGTTATGGGGGATCTGTGGAGGACACACTGTTATGGGGGATCTGTGGAGGACACACTGTTATGGGGGATCTGTGGAGGACACACTGTTATGGGGGATCTGTGGATGACACTGTTATGGGGGATCTGTGGATGACACACTGTTATGGGGGATCTGTGGAGGACACTGTTATGGGGGATCTGTGGAGGACAATGTTATGTGGGATCTGTGGAGGACACTGTTATGGAGGATCTGTGGAGGACACACTATTATGGGGGATCTGTGGATGACACTGTTATGGGGGATCTGTGGATGACACACTGCTATGGAGGATCTGTGGAGGACACACTGTTATGGGGGATCTGTGGATGACACACTGTTATAGGGGATCTGTGGAGGACACACTGTTATGGGGGATCTGTGGATGACACACTGTTATGGGGGATCTGTGGAGGACACACTATTATGGGGGATCTGTGGAGGACACTGTTATGGGGGATCTGTGGAGGACACACTGTTATGGGGGATCTGTGGAGAACACACTGTTATGGGGGATCTGTGGATGACACACTGTTATGGGGGATCTGTGGATGACACACTGTTATGGGGGATCTGTGGAGGACACACTGTTATGGGGGATCTGTGGAGGACACACTGTTATGGGGGATCTGTGGAGGACACTGTTATGGGGGATCTGTGGATGACACACTGTTATGGGGGATCTGTGGATGACACTGTTATGGGGGATCTGTGGAGGACACACAGTTATGGGGGATCTATGGAGGACACTGTTATGGGGGATCTGTGGAGGACACACAGTTATGGAGGATCTGTGGAGGACACTGTTATGGGGGATCTATGGAGGACACTGTTATGGGGGATCTGTGGAGGACACACAGTTATGGGGGATCTGTGGAGGACACACTGTTATGGGGGATCTGTGGATGACACACTGTTATGGAGGATCTGTGGAGGACACACAGTTATGGGGGATCTATGGAGGACACTGTTATGGGGGATCTGTGGATGACACACTTATGGGGGATCTGTGGATGACACACTGTTATGGGGGATCTGTGGAGGACACTGTTATGGGGGATCTGTGGAGGACACTGTTATGGGGCATCTGTGGATGACACTGTTATGGGGCATCTGTGGATGACACTGTTATAGGGGATCTGTGGATGACACACTGTTATGGGGGATCTGTGGATGACACACTGTTATGGAGGATCTGTGCATGGCACTGTTATAGGGGATCTGTGGAGGACACACTGTTATGGGGGATCTGTGGAGGACACACTGTTATGGGGGATCTGTGAAGGACACACTGTTATGGGGGATCTGTGGAGGACACACTGTTATGGGGGATCTGTGGAGAACACACTGTTATGGGGGATCTGTGGAGGACACACAGTTATGGGGGATCTGTGGAGGACGCACTGTTATAGGGGATCTGTGGAGGACACTGTTATGGGGGATCTGTGGAGGACACACAGTTATGGGGGATCTGTGGAGGACACTGTTATGGGGGATCTGTGGAGGACACACTGTTATGGAGGATCTGTGGATGACACTGTTATGGGGCATCTGTGGATGACACACTGTTATGGGGGATCTGTGGATGACACTGTTATAGGGGATCTGTGGATGACACTGTTATGGGGGATCTGTGGATGACACACTGTTATGGAGGATCAGTGGATTACACTGTTATGGGGCATCTGTGGATGACACACTGTTATGGGGGATCTGTGGAGGACACACTGTTATGGGGGATCTGTGGATGACACACTGTTATGGGGGATCTGTGGATGACACACTGTTATGGGGGATCTGTGGATGACACACTGTTATGGGGGATCTGTGGAGGACACTGTTATGGGGGATCTGTGGAGGATACTGTTATGGGGCATCTGTGGATGACACACTGTTATGGGGGATCTGTGGAGGACACTGTTATGGGGGATCTGTGGATGACACACTGTTATGGGGCATCTGTGGATGACACACTGTTATGGGAGATCTGTGGAGGACACTTTTATGGGGGATCTGTGGAGGACACTGTTATGGGGGATCTGTGGAGGACACACTGTTATGGGGGATCTGTGGAGGACACACTGTTATGGGGGATCTGTGGAGGACACACAGTTATGGGGGATCTGTGGAGGACACACTGTTATAGGGGATCTGTGGATGACACACTGTTATGGGGATCTGTGGAGGACACTATTATGGGGGATCTGTGGATGACACACTGTTATGGGGGATCTGTGGAGGACACTGTTATGGGGGATCTGTGGATGACACACTGTTATGGGGGATCTGTGGAGGACACTGTTATGGGGGATCTGTGGAGGACACTGTTATGGGGGATCTGTGGATGACACACTGTTATGGGGATCTGTGGAGGACACACTGTTATGGGGGATCTGTGGAGGACACACTGTTATGGGGGATCTGTGGAGGACACACTGTTATGGGGGATCTGTGGAGGACACACTGTTATGGGGGATCTGTGGAGGACACACAGTTATGGGGGATCTGTGGAGGACACACTGTTATAGGGGATCTGTGGAGGACACTGTTATGGGGGATCTGTGGAGGACACTGTTATGGGGCATCTGTGGATGACACTGTTATGGGGCATCTGTGGATGACACACTGTTATGGGGGATCTGTGGATGACACTGTTATAGGGGATCTGTGGATGACACACTGTTATGGGGGATCTGTGGGTGACACACTGTTATGGAGGATCTGTGGATGACACTGTTATGGGGCATCTGTGGATGACACACTGTTATGGGGGATCTGTGGAGGACACTGTTATGGGGGATCTGTGGAGGACACACTGTTATGGGGCATCTGTGGATGACACTGTTATAGGGGATCTGTGGATGACATACTGTTATGGGGGATCTGTGGATGACACACTGTTATGGGGGATCTGTGGATGACACACTGTTATGGGGGATCTGTGGAGGACACTGTTATGGGGGATCTGTGGATGACACTGCTATGGGGGATCTGTGGAGGACACACTGTTATGGGGGATCTGTGGAGGACACACTGTTATGGGGGATCTGTGGAGGACACACAGTTATGGGGGATCTGTGGAGGACACACAGTTATGGGGGATCTGTGGAGGACACACTGTTATAGGGGATCTGTGGAGTACACTGTTATGGGGGATCTGTGGAGGACACACAGTTATGGGGGATCTGTGGAGGACACTGTTATGGGGGATCTGTGGAGGACACTGTTATGGGGCATCTGTGGAGGACACTGTTATGAGGGATCTGTGGAGGACACACTGTTATGGGGGATCTGTGGAGGACACACTGTTATGGGGGATCTGTGGAGGACACACAGTTATGGGGATCTGTGGAGGACACACTGTTATAGGGGATCTGTGGATGACACACTGTTATGGGGGATCTGTGGAGGACACTGTTATGGGGGATCTGTGGAGGACACACTGTTATGGGGCATCTGTGGATGACACTGTTATAGGGGATCTGTGGATGACACACTGTTATGCGGGATCTGTGGATGACACACTGTTATGGGGGATCTGTGGATGACACACTGTTATGGGGGATCTGTGGAGGACACACTGTTATGGGGGATCTGTGGAGGACACACTGTTATGGGGGATCTGTGGAGGACACACTGTTATGGGGGATCTGTGGAGGACACACTGTTATGGGGGATCTGTGGAGGACACACTGTTATGGGGGATCTGTGGAGGACACACTGTTATGGGGGATCTGTGGAGGACACACAGTTATGGGGGATCTGTGGAGGACACACTGTTATAGGGGATCTGTGGAGGACACTGTTATGGGGGATCTGTGGAGGACACACAGTTATGGGGGATCTGTGGAGGACACTGTTATGGGGGATCTGTGGAGGACACACTGTTATGGGGGATCTGTGGAGGACACACTGTTATGGGGGATCTGTGGATGACACACTGTTATGGGGGATCTGTGGATGACACACTGTTATGGGGGATCTGTGGATGACACACTGTTATGGGGGATCTGTGGAGGATACTGTTATGGGGCATCTGTGGATGACACACTGTTATGGGGGATCTGTGGATGACACTGTTATAGGGGATCTGTGGATGACACACTGTTATGGGGGATCTGTGGGTGACACACTGTTATGGAGGATCTGTGGATGACACTGTTATGGGGCATCTGTGGATGACACACTGTTATGGGGGATCTGTGGAGGACACTGTTATGGGGGATCTGTGGAGGACACACTGTTATGGGGCATCTGTGGATGACACTGTTATAGGGGATCTGTGGATGACATACTGTTATGGGGGATCTGTGGATGACACACTGTTATGGGGGATCTGTGGATGACACACTGTTATGGGGGATCTGTGGAGGACACTGTTATGGGGGATCTGTGGATGACACTGCTATGGGGGATCTGTGGATGACACTGCTATGGGGGATCTGTGGAGGACACACTGTTATGGGGGATCTGTGGAGGACACACTGTTATGGGGGATCTGTGGAGGACACACTGTTATGGGGGATCTGTGGAGGACACACAGTTATGGGGGATCTGTGGAGGACACACAGTTATGGGGGATCTGTGGAGGACACACTGTTATAGGGGATCTGTGGAGGACACTGTTATGGGGGATCTGTGGAGGACACACAGTTATGGGGGATCTGTGGAGGACACTGTTATGGGGGATCTGTGGAGGACACTGTTATGGGGGATCTGTGGAGGACACTGTTATGAGGGATCTGTGGAGGACACACTGTTATGGGGGATCTGTGGAGGACACACAGTTATGGGGATCTGTGGAGGACACACTGTTATAGGGGATCTGTGGATGACACACTGTTATGGGGATCTGTGGAGGACACTGTTATGGGGGATCTGTGGAGGACACACTGTTATGGGGCATCTGTGGATGACACTGTTATAGGGGTTCTGTGGATGACACACTGTTATGGGGGATCTGTGGATGACACACTGTTATGGGGGATCTGTGGATGACACACTGTTATGGGGGATCTGTGGAGGACACACTGTTATGGGGGATCTGTGGAGGACACACTGTTATGGGGGATCTGTGGAGGACACACTGTTATGGGGGATCTGTGGAGGACACACAGTTATGGGGGATCTGTGGAGGACACACTGTTATGGGGGATCTGTGGAGGACACACTGTTATGGGGGATCTGTGGATGACACACTGTTATGGGGGATCTGTGGATGACACTGCTATGGGGGATCTGTGGAGGACACACTGTTATGGGGGATCTGTGGAGGACACACTGTTATGGGGGATCTGTGGATGACACACTGTTATGGGGGATCTGTGGATGACACACTGTTATGGGGGATCTGTGGATGACACTGTTATGGGAGATCTGTGGAGGACACACTGTTATGGGGGATCTGTGGATGACACTGTTATGGGGTATCTGTGGAGGACACACTATTATGGGGGATCTGTGGATGACACACTGTTATGGGGGATCTGTGGAGGACACACTATTATGGGGGATCTGTGGAGGACACTGTTATGGGGGATCTGTGGAGGACACACTGTTATGGGGGATCTGTGGAGGACACTGTTATGTGGGATCTGTGGAGGACACTGTTATGGAGGATCTGTGGAGGACACACTGTTATGGGGCATCTGTGGAGGACACACTGTTATGGGGGATCTGTGGAGGACACTGTTATGGAGGATCTGTGGAGGACACACTGTTATGGGGGATCTGTGGAGGACACACTGTTATGGGGGATCTGTGGAGGACACACTGTTATGGGGGATCTGTGGAGGACACACTGTTATGGGGGATCTGTGGATGACACACTGTTATGGGGGATCTGTGGATGACACTGTTATGGGGGATCTGTGGGTGACACACTGTTATGGGGGATCTGTGGATGACACACTGTTATGGGGGATCTGTAGATGACACTGTTAAGGGGATCTGTGGATGACACACTGTTATGGGGGATCTGTGGAGGACACTGTTATGGGGGATCTGTGGAGGACACTGTTAAGGGGGATCTGTGGATGACACACTGTTATGGGGGATCTGTGGAGGACACTGTTAAGGGGGATCTGTGGATGACACACTGTTATGAGGGATCTGTGGAGGACATTGTCATGGAGGATCTGTGGAGGACACACTGTTATGGGAGATCTGTGGAGGACACTGTTATGGGGGATCTGTGGATGACACACTGTTATGGGGGATCTGTGGATGACACACTGTTATGGGGGATCTGTGGAGGACACACTATTATGGGGATCTGTGGAGGACACACTGTTATGGGGGATCTGTGGATGACACACTGTTATGGGGGATCTGTGGATGACACACTGTTATGGGGGATCTGTGGATGACACTGTTAAGGGGGATCTGTGGTTGACACACTGTTATGGGGGATCTGTGGAGGACACTGTTAGGGGGGATCTGTGGAGGACACTTTTATGGGGGATCTGTGGATGACACACTGTTATGGGGGATCTGTGGAGGACACTGTTATGGGGGATCTGTGGAGGACACTGTTATGGGGGATCTGTGGATGACAATGTTATGGGGGATCTGTGGATGACACACTGTTATGGGGGATCTGTGGAGGACACCGTTATGGGGGATCTGTGGAGGACACTGTTATGGGGATTTGTGGAGGACACTGTTATGGGGGATCTGTGGAGGACACTGTTATGGGGGATCTGTGGAGGACACACTGTTATGGGAGATTTATTTCACTAACTTTATGGTAGACACAAATGCATGATCAAGGTTGGAGTTGGAAGAGATCATTCAAAACAGTAAACAGGCCAGGATCATTGCTGGAGATAGTTTACAATAGTAGACAGGCTGGGATCAGAGCTGCTGGAGATAGTTTACAATAGTAGACAGGCCGGGATCGCTGCTGGAGATAGTTTACAATAGTAGACAGGCCGGGATCACTGCTGGAGATAGTTTACAATAGTAGACAGGCCAGGATCGGAGATACTGGAGATAGTTTACAATGGTAGACAGGCCGGGATCAGAGCTGCTGGAGATAGTTTACAATAGTAGACAGGCCGGGATCGGAGCTGCTGGAGATAGTTTACAATAGTAGACAGGCCGGGATCGGAGCTGCTGGAGATAGTTTACAATAGTAGACAGGCCGGGATCGGAGCTGCTGGAGATAGTTTACAATGGTAGACAGGGCGGGATCGCTGCTGGAGATAGTTTACAATAGCAGTTAGGCCGGGATCAGAGCTGCTGGAGATAGTTTACAATAGTAGACAGGCCGGGATCACTGCTGGAGATAGTTTACAATAGTAGACAGGCAGGGATCACTGCTGGAGATAGTTTACTATAGTAGACAGGCAGGGATCACTGCTGGAGATAGTTCACAATAGTTGACAGACCGGAATTGGAGCTGCTGGAGATAGTTCACAATAGTAGACAGGCCGGGATTGGAGCTGGTAAAGATTGTTCACAACAGTAGACAGGCCAGGGCTTGGGATGGTGGGGATAGTTCAGGACAGTAAGTCTGGGATCGGAGCTGGCAGTGATCGTTCACAACAGTAGACAGGTTGGCAGAGGCTGTTCGCGACAGTTGTTAGGCCAGGATTAAAGTTGGCAGTAGTCGTTCACAGCAGTTGTCAGGCTGGGGTAGTGGCTGTCGGAGATCATTCACAACGGTAGACAGGCTTCTGCTGGAGCTAGAGGAGACAGTTAACAACAGTAGACAGGACGGGGTCAGAGCTGGCAGAGATTGTTTACAAGAGAAGACAGGACGTAGTCGGAGCTGGAGGAGGTCAGTAAGATATGTACAATGTATGTCTGGACTTTGAGATTTCTTGAATTTCATTGACTTCACACTCAGGGCCAGAAGAGTCCAGAACTTAGAGGCTTGAGGAGGGTATAAAGATGCTGAAACATAAAGTTTATAAGAGACCAGATTAACTGATGAACCCAAGGATCCAGGGGCAAGAACCCAGGGCAAATGAACCAGGGGGACGAACCCAGAGGCAAGCTTGTATTGAGTCTTAAGACGGATGTGTTTACAAGACAGGCAGACTGAGGAGGAAATCTCCACTTCTTGTCTCAGTTTTTCTCGCCTTGGCTTTTCCTAAAGAATCCTTGGCTCTCTGCCCAATGTGTAGGAAATCAGTGTGAGAAGCATGAGCTGCAGGTATCTCAGAGAGTGGGGGAAGAGGAAGAGGCACTTTTGGATGCCAATTATCCTGTTGAGCAACAACGTTTCTAAGAAAATTCTCCCAAATGCATTCTACTTGACCACTGGACTGTAGATGGTAGGCCAAAGAGAAGTCTAGCTTGACCTCAATTGAGTTTCAAAGAGCTCACCAGGATCTGGGGGTAAATGGAACCTATGTCAGACATGTTGTGCTTTGGGTAGCCCTTGTAGGTAGAAAATGTTCTTGACAACCAAGGAATCAGGCCGGTTGGAAGGAGCACCATTTTAGAGAAACGGACAAGCAGCACCCTGGGAACTCGGCAAACCAGTAATGAATTCCATAGATTTATGGGTCCAAGGGGAGTCAGGAGTTGGTTTGTGGAGGAGCCAGCCAGCTGACTTTTGGTGTGAACTTATTTAGCAATAGCCTTTGACGTCTCGACCAGGGAAGACCACCAATATTGGTGATAGATGAAGTCTTATCTTGGGAGACCAGCAAGTTTGGATGATGACCACAGGTGAGTATCCATTTTCTGAAGTCCTTCCAGGAGGACACCCTTGTGCTCAGATGGACCCTAACCCCAATACAAAGCAGCTGGGATTGATGATAAACAGAGGTTCTGAAGCCCAATTGTCTGGGTGAGTAGGATGGGAACTGGCATCTACTTTTTTAAAGGCATCTGCTTTCAAGTCAAACCAGAAGAAAAATAACTTCTAGCAATGTCCAGAATGTTGGGCATTTTCCCACAGATGTCTCCAGAGAGAAATCCTTAGAAAAGAAGCAATCAGTTGAAGTATCTTCTCTACTCCATTTCTGTGCAAGAACCACACCAACTCTCCATGACGAAGCACCCACTTCCAGGAAGTAGGGCTTATAGGGGCCAAGCTAATGGAGAATAGAGGCTGAGGAGATGGCTTCTTAGGATCCAATTGAAGGTCTTCACATAAGATTACATACCCTAGGAAGGGCAAAAAAGACTTCTCAAAAATACATTTTCTAGTTTGGCGGGCAGAGAATTCTCTCAGAGCTAATGCAGAACTGTGTGCTCATGTTTTTGATAGGTATTTAGATCAGGGGCGAACACAAGGGTGTCATTGAGGACACCACTACACATAAAGAAGATCCCATCAAATTCTTGGAAGGTACTTAGGTAATTATCAAGCCCAAGGGGCTCAACAAGGTGCTTGAGGTGCCAGACCTGGGTGTTAAACGCTGTCTTCTATTCATCTCCTGAAGCCTTCTTAGCTCCAGCTTAGTAGACAACTCATTTTATTGTTAGTACTGGGCCGCCAGTTTCGGTGGGGAAGAGAATTCTAATGCTTTGAGACATGGCTCTTGCCTTCGGAAGAGACAATGGGTGGCCGAACCATGGAGTTGTGTGGGTCCAGGGAGGAAATCAACTGCATGATCATAACGTCTGAGGGTAGAAAGTGTCTCAGCCTGCCCACTCCCTGGGTAGCCCATACACCTAGTTGTCAGCTTGCCGGGCCTACAACTTTCTCCCCGACTCTCCCATACACATGCATGCTCATATCAGTAGATATGTGTTTGCTAATGGGAAGAGGGAGGAGATAGCTGCTGCGAGATACCTCTGGTGGTGGCTTATCTCCTAGAAGAAAGGGATTAAATGTTAAAATTCACAAATGAGGACACTGGATCTTTAAAAAAAAAAAAAAGGGCATAAAAGTGCTCCTCTCATGGCAGGGCTGACAACTGATGGTGTGATGATCGGGGGAGCCATCCCATATGACAGTCGGTCACCCCTAGTAGTGATACGAGGACACTAGCAGCTCAGTTATATGTACAGACCATCCTGACACCACATGTGTTCCCCCATGGCAAGGCTAACAACTGCTGGTGTGATGATCGGGGAAGCCATCACATATGACAGTCGGTCACCCCATAGTAGAGATACGAGGACACTAGCAGCTCAGTGATATGTACAGACCATTCTGACACCACATGTGTTCCCCCCATGGCAAGGCTAACAACTGCTGGTGTGATGATCGGGGAAGCCATCACATATGACAGTCGGTCACCCCTAGTAGTGATACGAGGACACTAGCAGCTCAGTTATATGTACAGACCATCCTGACACCACATGTGTTCCCCCATGGCAAGGCTAACAACTGCTGGTGTGATGATCGGGGGAGCCATCACATATGACAGTCGGTCACCCCATAGTAGAGATACGAGGACACTAGCAGCTCAGTGATATGTACAGACCATCCTGACACCACATGTGTTCCCCCCATGGCAAGGCTAACAACTGCTGGTGTGATGATCGGGGAAGCCATCACATATGACAGTCGGTCACCCCTAGTAGAGATACGAGGACACTAACATTAATTAGGTAGCTACTTTACTGGTGCTGGGTTGGCAGTCTCTGGTCAAGGAGGATCCTCATGTACTGTAGGTGACCCTTCGGTGTTTTTAGTTGCTGTTTACTCCCCTCCCCCACCTAACATATACAGATAATGTGAGGAATGTGCATTGTCATCCCTGAGCTGCAGAGCTGACACTCTAGTGAGCAGTCTATTGTTCCCAGGAGATAAGGTGAGGATGGAGACTACTGGTCTCACTACAGCTGTAAAGATGTCTAGATAGACGTACCCAGACGTCTCATGTCTGGCCTGGACCAAACAGCTGCCAATCTGAGCTGGAAGCATTGTAGAGTAGCAGCTGGTGATGGGCTCAAGAGCTGACACTCTACAGGCCCGTCTATGTATCTGATATCATCTGATCAGATTGAGGATATTTTCTTGGGGTGAATGGTCTCTCCACATACGTGACCTTGTGTGATCCGGTCCTCACTCCGTGTCCCACAGTCTGATTGGACATTTTCTGGTCTTTTAGGTCATTCTGCAACCATATTGGTTCTGATTTGTGGATGTTATCTTGTGTCAGACTCTTCAGCCCCCGCTGAATTGACAAGATATGGTTGGTGGAGGGTATGTTGAGGGGGGTGCTTTTGTGTCCTGGTTCGGAGGGAGCGCTCGTGTCCTGGTTCTCCAGGGGGCTCTCGTGTCCTGGTTCTTGAAGGGTCGAAGGGGGGGTCCTGGTTCTAGAAGGGGCAGTGCTCGTGTCCTGGTTCTTGAAGGGTCGAAGGGGGGTACTCTCATGTCCTGGTTCTCGAAGGGGCAGTGCTCTTGTGTCCTGGTTCCTGGGGGGGAGGCTCTTGTGTCCTGGTTCTTGAAGGGTCGAAGGGGGGTACTCTCATGTCCTGGTTCTCGAAGGGGCAGTGCTCTCGTGTCCTGGTTCCTGGGGGGGAGGCTCTTGTGTCCTGGTTCTTGAAGGGTCGAAGGGGGGTACTCTCATGTCCTGGTTCTCGAAGGGGCAGTGCTCTCGTGTCCTGGTTCCTGGGGGGGAGGCTCTCGTGTCCTGGTTCCTGGGGGGGGGGGGGGGGAAGCTCTTATGTCCTGGTTCTTGGGGGGGGATGTAGGCTCTCGTGTCCTGGTTCTCGGGTGGGGGGCCCCCATGTCCCGGTTCTCAAGGAGGGGGCTCCTGTGTCCCGGTTCTCAAGGAGGGGGCTCCCGTGTCCCGGTTCTCAAGGAGGGGGCTCCCGTGTCCCGGTTCTTGGGGGTGGGGGGGTAGGCTCTTGTGTCCTGGTTCTTGGGGGGGGGTAGACTCTTGTGTCCTGGTTCTTGGGGGGGGGGGTAGGCTCTTGTGTCCTGGTTCTTGGGGGGGGGGGGGGTTGGAGACTTGTTGTTTTTGTCTGACATGCAGATATTTTCTTGCGTGCGGCGCAGGCGGTTATATATTTAGAAGGAACCTGCAGCGCGACATACCAGGACCGGAGCGTGACGCCATCTATGGGTAAACATCAGCTGGACCTGCAGGTGTTGAGGTGAAGGGTTAATGAGGGCCCGGGGGTCCAGACCCTGCTACGTGTATATATATATATATAGAAAAACAAAAAAAGTAGCAGCACACCACTGAATGCACTAAGACTGGGTGAACAGGTGAATGTGTGAACAGGGTGAAATACATGACGCCAATACTTACTATTAAGCGGGGGAGAAGCTCTTAGCGCATATAATTGATAAAAAATATGTCGGGCCCATCTACCAGATGTCAAGGTGGCTTCTCATCAGATGGGACCTACTCTAACACGGAGTGTCCAGCTCCATTGTTACTCTGATTAAAAGCACCAGGGGGTGGGCGGGGAGTGCTAGGTTCCACAGAGGACGCCTATTCCTCTATTATACATACATACAAAAAACGGAACAGCACCTCCAGAGACAATCGCAGGTGCAAGCTACCAGGCAACAATATAGAAAAACTAAAAAAGGAGCAGCACACTACTGAATGCACCAAGGCAGGGTCAAATACATGACGCCAATACTTACTATTAAGTGGGGAAGAAGCTCTTAGCGCATATAGTAAGTATTGGCGTCATGTATTTGACCCTGTTCACACAATCACCTGTTCACCCAGCCTTAGTGCATTCAGTAGTGTGCTGCTACTTTTTTAGTTTTTCTACATTGTTGCCTGGTAGCTTGCACCTGCGATTGTCTCTGGAGGTGCTGTTCCGTTATTTTGTTATATATATCTACAGTACAGACCAAAAGTTTGGACCCACCTTCTCATTCAAAGAGTTTTCTTTATTTTCATGACTATGAAGGCATCAAAACTATGAATTAACACATGTGGAATTATATACATAACAAACAAGTGTGAAACAACTGAAAATATGTCATATTCTAGGTTCTTCAAAGTAGCCACCTTTTGCTTTGATTACTGCTTTGCACACTCTTGGCATTCTCTTGATGAGCTTCAAGAGGTAGTCCCCTGAAATGGTCTTCACTTCACAGGTGTGCCCTGTCAGGTTTAATAAGTGGGATTTCTTGCCTTATAAATGGGGTTGGGACCATCAGTTGCGTTGAGGAGAAGTCAGGTGGATACACAGCTGATAGTCCTACTGAATAGACTGTTAGAATTTGTATTATGGCAAGAAAAAAGCAGCTAAGTAAAGAAAAACGAGTGGCCATCATTACTTTAAGAAATGAAGGTCAGTCAGTCAGCCGAAAAATTGGGAAAACTTTGAAAGTAAGGGCTATTTGACCATGAAGGAGAGTGATGGGGTGCTGCGCCAGATGACCTGGCCTCCACAGTCACCGGACCTGAACCCAATCGAGATGGTTTGGGGTGAGCTGGACCGCAGAGTGAAGGCAAAAGGGCCAACAAGTGCTAAGCATCTCTGGGAACTCCTTCAAGACTGTTGGAAGACCATTTCAGGGGACTACCTCTAGAAGCTCATCAAGAGAATGCCAAGAGTGTGCAAAGCAGTAATCAAAGCAAAAGGTGGCTACTTTGAAGAACCTAGAATATGACATATTTTCAGTTGTTTCACACTTGTTTGTTATGTATATAATTCCACATGTGTTAATTCATAGTTTTGATGCCTTCATAGTCATGAAAATAAAGAAAACTCTTTGAATGAGAAGGTGTGTCCAAACTTTTGGTCTGTACTGTATATATGGGGGCCCTAGACCCTGCTGCATATATATATGGGGGGAAGGGGTGATAATTCCAGGCTATACATGGGAGATGGTTAATGACTATATATATATATATATATATATATATATATATATATATATATAGACGCTGCACGCTGAGCCCAGGGGCTGACCGTCTACTGCACCCTGAGCCCAGGGCCTGACCATCTACCGCACCCTGAGCCCAGGGGCTGACCATCTACCGCACCCTGAGCCCAGGGGCTGACCATCTACCGCACCCTGAGCCCAGGGCCTGACCATCTACTGCACCCTGAGCCCAGGGGCTGACCATCTACTGCACCCTGAGCCCAGGGCCTGACCATCTACTGCACCCTGAGCCCAGGGGCTGACCATCTACTGCACCCTGAGCCCAGGGGCTGACCATCTACTGCACCCTGAGCCCAGGGGCTGACCATCTACTGCACCCTGAGCCCAGGGGCTGACCATCTACTGCACCCTGAGCCCAGGGGCTGACCTTCTACTGCACCCTGAGCCCAGGCCTGACCTTCTAACAATCTAACCCCCAACCACCACCACCACTCACACTAATCAACTTGAATTGACTTTTCTATTTATCTTTTCTTGTTCAATGTCAAATCTAATCAGTTGTCTCCTGGGGGGTACTACCTTCCCCACCCCAATATCAACCTCATAGAACAATCACTTTACTCTACACACCCACAGTCAATTCTCACCAGAGATAAGAGCCTTATGGGGCCCCGGTGGGAGGTCATTAGGAGATAAAAAGGAGAAAGTGTTCATCAAAGGCCCTGAGACAGTCTGCAGCCCCTCGCCCACACCCTGCTCAGGAGACGGCCAGTCCGTGTCTGGACATAGTCCCCAATTACCTTTGCTCTCAGAGCCCTATAGATTCTTTAAGTGGTATACGAGTAGGGCATGTGGTACAAATGAGGTAGGACATGAGTAGATGAGGTAGGACATGAAGTGTACATGAGGTATGATGTGAAGAGTACATGAGGTATAACTTGAGGTGTAGATGTGGTAGGACATGACGTATAGATGAGGTACAACATGATGTGTAAATGAGGTACAACTTACATGTTGTATAGATGAGGTATAGATGTAGTAGAGCATGAGTAGATGAGACAGGGCATGATGTATAAATGTGGTAGGACATGAGGTACAGATGGGACAGGGCATGAGGTGTACACTTAGTGGGACATGAGTAGGACATGAAGTGTACAGGTCATGAGGTATAGATGGGACAGGACATGAGGTATAGATGTGATAGGGCATGAGGTATAACCCGAGGAATAGATGTGGTAGGACATTAGGTATAGATGTGGTAGGACATGAGGTGTAGCTGGGATAGGACATGAAGTATTTGTACTAAAGTTTTGAAACTGACACCAATTTTGGTTTTCATGAGGTTTGCTGGTTCAGTGTTTTTGGATATTTTTTATCAGATGTTTCTATGGTAACTGAAGGACAATTAGAAGGATTTCAGAAGTATGGATGGCTGTGAGGCGCTGCCCCTGGAAGTCTGGGAGGCGCTGCCCCTGGATGCTTGGGAGACATTGCTCCTGGATGGCTGGGAGCAGTTGCTGCTAGATGATTGGAATCAGTTGCCCCTAGATGGCTGGGAAAAGTTGGTCTTGGAGGAGGTCTTAATCCCATTTTTTATTCATGGCATGGTTCTTAGCCCACTCCATTTGATGAGAAGCAACCCTACACATGAATTGTCTCAGGATGCTTTACACTTGGCAGGCACAGTGAGACAAGGGCTTTTGGAGGATGGCCTGGTGTCAAGAAGGGCAGAAAAAAAGCCACTTCTGAAGAAAAACATCAAGGACAGTCTGTAAGAAGTACAGGGACTGGACTGCAATGGACTAGGGGAAAGTTATCTGATGAAGCCCCTTCAGACATCTGGAGAAGAAAAGGTGAACGCTATTATGAGTAGTGTTGATCGCGAATATCGGAACTTCGAGAACTTCTCCCAGCCACCCAAGAGCAACTTCTGCCAACCATCCTGGAGAAGCTTCTCTCTCAAACATCAAGGAGCAACTTCTCCCAACCATCCAGGAGAAACCTCTCCCAACCATCCAGGAGAAACTTCTCCCAACCATCCAGGAGAAACTTCTCCCAACCATCCAGGAGAAACTTCTCCCAACCATCCAGGAGAAACTTCTCCCAACCATCCAGGAGAAACTTCTCCCAACCATCCAGGAGAAACTTATCCCAACCATCCAGGAGAAAATTATCCCAACCATCCAGGAGAAACTTTTCCCAACCATCCAGGAGCAACTTTTCCCAACCATCCAGGAGCAACTTCTCCCAATCATCCAAGAGCAACTTCAACCAGCCACCCAGGAGAAACTTCTCCAAACCATCCAAGAGCAACTTCTCCTGGCCACCCAAGAGCAACTTCTCCCGGCCATCCAAGAGCCACTTCTCCCGACCATCCAGGAGCAACTTATCCCAAGCATCCAGGAGCAACTTCTCCCAACCATCCAAGAGCAACTTCTCCCGACCATCCTGGAGAAACTTCTCCCGACCATCCAGGAGAAACTTCTCCCGACCATCCAGGAGAAACTTCTCCCAACCATCCAGGAGAAACTTCTCCCAACCATCCAGGAGAAACTTCTCCCAACCATCCAGGAGAAACTTCTCCCAACCATCCAGGAGAAACTTCTCCCAACCATCCAGGAGCAACTTCTCCCAACCATCCAGGAGAAACTTCTCCCAACCATCCAGGAGAAACTTCTCCCAACCATCCAGGAGAAACTTCTCCCAACCATCCAGGAGAAACTTCTCCCAACCATCCAGGAGAAACTTCTCCCAACCATCCAGGAGAAACTTCTCCCAACCATCCAGGAGAAACTTCTCCCAACCATCCAGGAGAAACTTCTCCCAACCATCCAGGAGAAACTTATCCCAACCATCCAGGAGAAACTTTTCCCAACCATCCAGGAGCAACTTTTCCCAACCATCCAGGAGCAACTTCTCCCAACCATCCAAGAGCAACTTCTCCTGGCCACCCAAGAGCAACTTCTCCCGGCCATCCAAGAGCCACTTCTCCCGACCATCCAGGAGCAACTTATCCCAAGCATCCAGGAGCAACTTCTCCCAACCATCCAAGAGCAACTTCTCCCAACCATCCAAGAGCAGCTTCTGCCATCCATCCAGGAGCAACTTCTCCCAACCATCCAGGAGCATCCTCCACCAGCCATCCAGGAGCAACTTCTCCTAACCATCCAAGTGAAACTTCTGCCAACCATCCAAGTGAAACTTCTGCCAACCATCTAAGAGCAGCTTCTGCCATCCATCCAGGAGCAACTTCCCCCAACCATCCAGGAGCATCCTCCACCAGCCATCCAGGAGCAACTTCTCCTAACCATCCAAGTGAAACTTCTGCCAACCATCCAAGTGAAACTTCTGCCAACCATCTAGGAGCAGCTTCTGCCATCCATCCAGGAGCAATGTATCCCAACCATCTAGGAACAACGTTTCCCAATCATCTAGGAGCAATGTCTCCTAACTATGCAGAAGCAACATCTCCCAACCACCTAGGAGCAATGTGGTGATGAAAAATGCTTTTTCCAGCATGATGGACATCATGTCACACTGAAAAATTAGAATTAAGGGGGTCATTTATTACACAGAAATACGACTATATATGGCGCAGATTGCAACTTTTCCCTGTTCACGCCAGATATAAAAAGTCGGCGTGCCGCGGCCGGGGAAGGGGTCTCCGTTACCATTTTCTAGATGTAGAAAATGGTCTAAATGTAAGTGAGGAAGCTGTCTTACATTTAGAAGCGGCAGTGGATCTGCTGAAGTTATGGAGAGGCTGGTGCCTCTACATAACTGCGGCAGATACACCGCCACTGCAGGGCTTTATTAAGACTGGAATCTGAATAAATGTGCTCCTAAGTGCCTGGTGAACAAAACATTGACATGCCAGGGCCATGGCCCAAGATCCCAAGATCTCTATCCCACTGAGAACTTGTGGTCAATGCTCAAAGCAGGCGGACAAATGAAAACAATGAAATCTGTGATAAACTCCAAGCACTTTTTATGCAAGAATGGGTTGTCATCAGTAAGGATTTGGCCCAAAAGCTGACATCCAGCATCCAGGGCGAACTGCAGAAGAAAAAGAAGGGTCAACACTGGAAATATTGAGTCTTTAATAAACTTGATTTTGTCAAGAAAAGTGAAACAAAACCTTCTGAAATGCTGATATCTGACCTTCGGTTTCAATAGAAACATCTGACAAAAAGATCCAAAAACACTGAAGCAGCAAACCCTGTGAAAACACAAATGTATGTCAGTCTCAAAAGTTTTGGCCATGACTGTAGATGTGGTAGGACATAAGGAGTAGATGATGTCAGAAGAGGGGTGTAGTGTCTCCTGAGATGTGGTGGATACTCCAGGGGACCCAGGTGACGTCCAGTTACTGTTGACATCTGACTGCCACGCGCAATGATGTGGAGGGTTAAAGTCTGCTTGTGTTGTCGTGCAGGTTGTCACTTATCTGCTATAAACCTCATGTGACTGCGTACACTCTGCCACACATGTTTACACACCGACGTGCACCTACACACGGGCACCGGGGCGGGATTGGTTCCACATGGTGCCAACCCTCTGGGCACAGGCGGTCTCTGACCCAGCAATAAAGCATGTCCTACTGGATGAACAGAGCCACACAACTGTTACTACAACTGCATACTGATGGTAGAGTACATGACGCCTTCCATGACACTGGGTGCTAACAAGTGTCTTACTGTAAGCCCCTGTATAATATAGATCTGCTGGTGTCACCCCCGTTTTAATATAAGGTATATCCAGAGAGCAGTGATGTCATCTCCTGTATAATATAACTGATATCCGGAGAGCAGTGATGTCATCTCCTGTATAATATAAGTGATATCCGGAGAGCAGTGATGTCATCTCCTGTATAATATAACTGATATCTGGAGAGCGGTGATGTCACCTCCTGTGTAATATAACTGATATCTGGAGAGCAGTGATGTCACCTCCTGTATAATATAACTAATATCTGGAGAGCGGTGATGTCACCTCCTGTATAATATAACTGATATCTGGAGAGCGGTGATGTCACCTCCTGTATAATATAAGGTATATCCAGAGAGCGGTGATGTCATCTCCTGTATAATATAACTGATATCAGGAGAGCAGTGATGTCACCTCCTGTATAATATAACTGATATCTGGAGAGCGGTGATGTCACCTCCTGTATAATATAAGGTATATCCGGAGAGCAGTGATGTCATCTCCTGTATAATATAACTGATATCAGGAGAGCAGTGATGTCACCTCCTGTATAATATAACTGATATCAGGAGAGCAGTGATGTCACCTCCTGTATAATATAACATCTGGAGAGCAGTGATGTCACCTCCTGTATAATATAAGGTATATCCAGAGAGCAGTGATGTCATCTCCTGTATAATATAACTGATATCCGGAGAGCAGTGATGTCATCTCCTGTATAATATAAGGTATATCCGGAGAGCGGTGATGTCACCTCCTGTATAATATAAGGTATATCCAGAGAGCAGTGATGTCATCTCCTGTATAATATAACTGATATCCGGAGAGCAGTGATGTCATCTCCTGTATAATATAAGGTATATCCAGAGAGCAGTGATGTCATCTCCTGTATAATATAACTGATATCCGGAGAGCAGTGATGTCACCTCCTGTATAATATAAGGTATATCCAGAGAGCAGTGATGTCATCTCCTGTATAATATAACTGATATCATGAGAGCGGTGATGTCACCTCCTGTATAATATAAGGTATATCCAGAGAGCAGTGATGTCATCTCCTGTATAATATAACGGATATCCGGAGAGCAGTGATGTCATCTCCTGTATAATATAAGGTATATCCAGAGAGCGGTGATGTCATCTCCTGTATAATATAACTGATATCAGGAGAGCAGTGATGTCACCTCCTGTATAATATAACTGATATCTGGAGAGCGGTGATGTCACCTCCTGTATAATATAAGGTATATCCGGAGAGCAGTGATGTCATCTCCTGTATAATATAACTGATATCAGGAGAGCAGTGATGTCACCTCCTGTATAATATAACTGATATCAGGAGAGCAGTGATGTCACCTCCTGTATAATATAACATCTGGAGAGCAGTGATGTCACCTCCTGTATAATATAAGGTATATCCAGAGAGCAGTGATGTCATCTCCTGTATAATATAACTGATATCCGGAGAGCAGTGATGTCATCTCCTGTATAATATAAGGTATATCCGGAGAGCGGTGATGTCACCTCCTGTATAATATAAGGTATATCCAGAGAGCAGTGATGTCATCTCCTGTATAATATAACTGATATCAGGAGAGCAGTGATGTCACCTCCTGTATAATATAACTGATATCTGGAGAGCGGTGATGTCACCTCCTGTATAATATAAGGTATATCCGGAGAGCAGTGATGTCATCTCCTGTATAATATAACTGATATCAGGAGAGCAGTGATGTCACCTCCTGTATAATATAACTGATATCAGGAGAGCAGTGATGTCACCTCCTGTATAATATAACATCTGGAGAGCAGTGATGTCACCTCCTGTATAATATAAGGTATATCCAGAGAGCAGTGATGTCATCTCCTGTATAATATAACTGATATCCGGAGAGCAGTGATGTCATCTCCTGTATAATATAAGGTATATCCGGAGAGCGGTGATGTCACCTCCTGTATAATATAAGGTATATCCAGAGAGCAGTGATGTCATCTCCTGTATAATATAACTGATATCCGGAGAGCAGTGATGTCATCTCCTGTATAATATAAGGTATATCCAGAGAGCAGTGATGTCATCTCCTGTATAATATAACTGATATCCGGAGAGCAGTGATGTCACCTCCTGTATAATATAAGGTATATCCAGAGAGCAGTGATGTCATCTCCTGTATAATATAACTGATATCATGAGAGCGGTGATGTCACCTCCTGTATAATATAAGGTATATCCAGAGAGCAGTGATGTCATCTCCTGTATAATATAACGGATATCCGGAGAGCGGTGATGTCACCTCCTGTATAATATAACTGATATCCGGAGAGCGGTGATGTCACCTCCTGTGTAATATAACTGATATCCGGAGAGTGGTGATGTCACCTCCTTTATAATATAACTGATATCCGGAGAGCGGTGATGTCACCTCCTGTATAATATAACTGATATCTGGAGAGCAGTGATGTCACCTCCTGTATAATATAACTGATATCTAGAGAGCGGTGATGTCACCTTGTGTATAATATAAGGTATATCCAGAGAGCAGTGATGTCAACTCCTGTATAATATAACTGATATCCAGAGAGCAGTGATGTCATCTCCTGTATAATATAACTGATATCTGAAGAGCGGTGATGTCACCTCCTGTATAATATAACAGATATCCAGAGAGCAGTGATGTCATCTCCTGTATAATATAAGGTATATCCAGAGAGCAGTGATGTCATCTCCTGTATAATATAAGGTATATCCAGAGAGCAGTGATGTCATCTCCTGTATAATATAACGGATATCCGGAGAGCAGTGATGTCACCTCATGTATAATATAACTGATATCCGGAGAGCGGTGATGTCACCTCCTGTATAATATAACTGATATCCGGAGAGCGGTGATGTCACCTCCTGTATAATATAACTGATATCTGGAGAGCAGTGATGTCACCCCCTGTATAATATAACATCTGGAGAGCGGTGATGTCACCTCCTGTGTAATATAACTGATATCCGGAGAGCGGTGATGTCACCTTATGTATAATATAACTGATATTCGGAGAGCGGTGATGTCACCTCCTGTATAATATAACTGATATCCGGAGAGCGGTGATGTCACCTCCTGTATAATATAACTGATATCCGGAGAGCGGTGATGTCACCTCCTGTATAATATAACATCTGGAGAGCGGTGATGTCACCTCCTGTATAATATAACATCTGGAGAGCGGTGATGTCACCTCCTGTATAATATAACATCTGGAGAGCGGTGATGTCACCTCCTGTATAATATAACTGATATCTGCAGAGCGGTGATGTCACCTCCTGTATAATATAACTGATATCCGGAGAGCGGTGATGTCACCTCCTGTATAATATAACTGATATCCGGAGAGCGGTGATGTCACCTCCTGTGTAATATTACTGATATCTGGAGAGCGGTGATGTCACCTCCTGTATAATATAACTGATATCTGGAGAGCGGTGATGTCACTTCCTGTATAATATAACTGATATCCGGAGAGTGGTGATGTCACCTCCTGTATAGAAGGTATATCCGGAGGGCGGTGATGTCACCTCCTGTATAATATAACTGATATCTGGAGAGCGGTGATGTCACCTCCTGTATAATATAACTGATATCCGGAGAGCGGTGATGTCACCTTCTGTATAATATAACTGATATCCGGAGAGCAGTGATGTCACCTCCTGTATAATATAACTGATATCTGGAGAGCGGTGATGTCACCTCCTGTATAGAAGGTATATTCGGAGAGCGGTGATGTCCCCTCCTGTATAATATAAGTGATATCTGGAGAGCGGTGATGTCACCTCCTGTATAATATAACTGATATCCGGAGAGCGGTGATGTCACCTCCTGTATAATATAACTGATATCCGGAGAGCGGTGATGTCACCTCCTGTATAATATAACTGATATCCGGAGAGCGGTGATGTCACCTCCTGTATAGAAGGTATATCCGGAGAGCGGTGATGTCACCTCCTGTATAATATAACTGATATCTGGAGAGTGGTGATGTCACCTCCTGTATAATATAACTGATATCTGGAGAGCGGTGATGTCACCTCCTGTATAATATAACTGATATCTGGAGAGCGGTGATGTCACCTCCTGTGTAATATAACTGATATCCGGAGAGCGGTGATGTCACCTCCTGTATAATATAACTGATATCTGGAGAGCGGTGATGTCACCTCCTGTGTAATATAACTGATATCCGGAGAGCGGTGATGTCACCTCCTGTATAATATAACTGATATCTGGAGAGCGGTGATGTCACCTCCTGTATAATATAACTGATATCTGGAGAGCGGTGATGTCACCTCCTGTATAATATAACTGATATCTGGAGAGCGGTGATGTCACCTCCTGTATAATATAACTGATATCTGGAGAGCGGTGATGTCACCTCCTGTATAATATAAGGTATATCCGGAGAGCGGTGATGTCACCTCCTGTATAATATAACTGATATCCGGAGAGCGGTGATGTCACCTCCTGTATAATATAACTGATATCTGGAGAGCGGTGATGTCACCTCCTGTATAATATAACTGATATCTGGAGAGCGGTGATGTCACCTCCTGTATAATATAAGTGATATCCGGAGAGCGGTGATGTCACCTCCTGTATAATATAACTGATATCTGGAGAGCGGTGATGTCACCTCCTGTATAATATAACTGATATCTGGAGAGCGGTGATGTCACCTCCTGTGTAATATAACTGATATCCGGAGAGCGGTGATGTCACCTCCTGTATAATATAACTGATATCTGGAGAGCGGTGATGTCACCTCCTGTATAATATAACTGATATCTGGAGAGCGGTGATGTCACCTCCTGTATAATATACCTGATATCTGGAGGGCGGTGATGTCACCTCCTGTATAATATAACCGATATCTGGAGGGCGGTGATGTCACCTCCTGTATAATATAACTGATATCTGGAGAGCGGTGATGTCACCTCCTGTATAATATAAGTGATATCCGGAGAGCGGTGATGTCACCTCCTGTATAATATAACTGATATCTGGAGAGCGGTGATGTCACCTCCTGTATAATATAACTGATATCTGGAGAGCGGTGATGTCACCTCCTGTATAGAAGGTGTGGGGTAAGGCTGGGGGGTGCTGGGCACTTCTCTTTCCCACCATATTAGAGGGGTTTCATGCTCCAGTAAAGTACTGTGAGTCGACAGATCAGGGATTACAGGGTCCCAGGCCCCGGCGGCGGGGGGATCGCCTCTATGATTCTAGCACCAGGCAGACAATAAACCAGTGAGAATCCCACACACAATGGCTGCGCATAGAGGGGCGGTCAGCCATAAAATTCACCTAATACCAGAGCGTCCATGCCAACCCGACATACTGAGTGGTGTATACTGACCGAGTGTAATGCAGGGTATACAGGCAATATACCCCCCCATACACTATACATATAGGAGATCTACCATACACTATACGGATAGGGGATCTACCACACACTATACGTATAGGGGATCTCCCGGACATTATACACCTCCACACACTATACGTATAGGGGACCTCCCGGACATTATACACCTCCACACACTATACGTATAGGGGATCTCCCGGACATTATACACCTCCACACACTATACGTATAGGGGACCTCCCTGACATTATACACCTCCACACACTATACGTATAGGGGACCTCTTGGACATTATACACCTCCACACACTATACGTATAGGGGATCTCTCGGACATTATACACCTCCACACACTATACGTATAGGGGATCTCCCGGACATTATACACCTCCACACACTATACGTATAGGGGATCTCCCGGACATTATACACCTCCACACACTATACGTATAGGGGATCTCCCGGACATTATACACCTCCACACACTATACGTATAGGGGATCTCCCGGACATTATACACCTCCATACACTATACGTATAGGGGATCTCCCGGACATTATACACCTCCATACACTATACGTATAGGGGATCTCCCGGATATTATACACCTCCACACACTATACGTATAGGGGATCTCCTGGACATTAAATACCTTCATACAGTGTGTGTATATATATATTTATAATCTCCTGTACATTATACACTAGTTCTTTTGGCGTGTATGATGTGAACCTGATGCAAGCAGTGTGGACTGACACCTCCATGCAGATGAGATGCTGGCTTATTAATATCCGAGTCATGGCCTGTTTAAAGGGTCGAACATTGACGTCTGGTGGCATTAGAGGCGGAGCTGAAGAGCTCATTTGCATCCCTTTTTCCCAGAATTCCAGGTATGGCCTCTAAGTCTCCTCACACCGATTACGGCGCTCTCCCCAAGGAGCGATAGTGCGCCCCAACTACACGGAGATACACGCAGTAGGTGGAGCAGGGTCCCCGCAGAGGGGGGGTGTTTTGGTCATGAAGCAGTCATCTGCTGCCCCCTTCTGGGCACATTGTGTCATTACTGCAGGCTGGAGTCAGGACGGGCGTCTGCACCATGGTACCTGGCCCCCAGCAGACCGTTCGTGCAGCGAGTAAACAGTTCCTTCCCTCACGTCATCTATTAAAGGGGTCTTATTACACTGCCCCATGTCCCGGCCACAGACCCCTCTCCTGGTCCCAGCAGACAGGGCGCCGCCATGTCTATGAAGGCCTTCTCAATTCATTGGCACATCTCCAACATGGAGAAAAAGTTTGCAGTCCCCCCTGAGTGGCACACGGTTGCACTGACCGCGCTCTCTTCATGGAGGTAGATAGCGGTAAGTGTGTGTGTGCGGTCATACAATCTGGACATTACCACTAGACGGCCGCTGGCAGTAGTCCTGGTCTTTGTCTAGGGGGCGGATGATGGCGCCCTGCAGCCTGTATGACTATGGCAGGGCCTCACACACATCCCTGATTTTACCTACCTTTTGTTCTCTATTCAGCCCAGACCGCCATGATGACTTCTGCAGAATTTGAGACAGATACCATTGGCTCCTGTTTTTCCCCAGTATCCTCTATTCCTTTTCTCAGCACACACTCACCACAGAGTAAAGGTGCCCTCCCAGTGCCCCTTGCTGCTCCCTCACACAGTAATAACACCATTTTGTGCCCCATTGTTAGAAGGCCGATGCATTGGTATTATCACGGCACCAGCACAGACACAATGAAGTCATGGGCCTGCTCCCAGCCTCAGGTAGGACCGGCAGCCTGCGGCTCATCAGGGGCCACTGCCTCTCTGCTCCACTATAGGGCTCAGCTTGATCAGGGCTGGGGACACACACATACAAGAAGCATCATCCTCAACTTAGGGGACTAGAGGAGAATATGGAGAACTAAAATGTGTGACAGAGGGCGCTTCACACCACAGGCTTGGTGAAAGGGTTTCCCAGTTCTTCACAGGGCTGACCTTGTATGGGGCCCCTATACTGATGATGGGGGGCCCTGCTGTACAGCAGAAGTTCATTAAGACGTCCACGAAAACAAGCAACAAAACTGACTGATTGCATTGGCAATGGTCGACTATCTTATAAGTATGGAGGCCTGTCATGGTCTTACCTTCTTGCTGTTCTCCTTCGTTTGACATGTGCTGGCGGCCATCTTGGTTTCTGGGTTTCTTGTAGCCTTCCACCCTGCGGCTCCTCCTTCCCACTGGGAGGAGCTGGATGCCTAGCTCATATATATAGGAGGTCTGTGGCTTCAGTTCCTTGCTTGGTCCTCTTGTGTTCACATGCTTCGTCTGACTGCTGCTTCTGGTTCCTGATCCTGGCTTCGTCTGACTACCCTGCTGGTTCCTGATCCTGGCTTCGTCTGACTACCCTGCTGGTTCCTGATCCTGGCTTCGTCTGACTACCCTTCTGGTTCCTGACCTCTGGCTTCGCAAAGACTCTGCTCGGTTTCACCATCCGTTTGGACTTTTGCTTTACAGCTTTATTTTCAATAAAGCCTTCTTATTTTCTCTTATCTCTTGTTGTACGTCTGGTTCATGGTTCCGTGACATTAGGACCAAGCCATGAATTCTGACGGTACAGGGCCATCCTCGCTACCCACGCTGGTTGCCAGACTTGATCAGCAGGATCACCTGTTGGGTCGGTTCGCTGTGGCGTTGCAAACCCTGCTTGAACGCATGGCTTATTTCGCTCCCGTTGCCGATGGGTCGGTTGTCGCTCCTGGGCTCGCTCCTACTGCCGCTCCGGTTGTTGCGCCAGAGTCTACCCCGACACCTGTTGTTGCGCCTGCGGTGTTTCGGGGTATGACCGGTTCTGCCCCTCTTCCACAGCGCTTTGGGGGAGAGCCAACTCAGTGCCGAGGTTTCCTTAACCAGGTGGGCATTTATTTCGAGTTGCTGCCACATGCCTTTCCTACTGAGAGATCAAAGGTGGGCTTCTTGATCTCGCTGCTCTCGGACAAGGCCTTGGCCTGGGCCAGCCCTTTATGGGAGAACAACAATCCGGTGGTTGCCGAGTTTTCCGGTTTTGTTGCTTCTCTTCGGAAGGTATTCGATGTGCCGGCTCGTGCTGCCTCTGCTGCGAAGCTCCTTATGTCCATCAGACAGGGTTCACGATCCGTAGCTGAATACGCCATTGAGTTTCGTACCCTGGCAGCAGAGGTGGGCTGGAATAATGAGGCTCTGGTCGCTGCTTTCTCTCATGGTCTCTCGGATGCCTTGAAGGATGAGGTTGCAGCTAAGGACCTACCAGTGGAGCTCGAGTCTCTTATTTCTTTCCTGATTTTGATTGACACCAGACTCAGGGAGAGACCTTCCTTTAAGGAGAACCTGCGGAGGTCTTCTAACAGATTGGTGCCTACGTTTGCTGTCCCACCCGTGCCTCCCTCTCCTCCCACGCCTCCTGGGGATGACTTGTCTGGGGGTGAACCCATGCAGCTGGGGTTTGCTCGCCTGTCCGAGGGGGAGAGGGCACTCCGGAGACGCGAGGGCCGATGCATGTACTGTGGTCTCGGTGGGCATTTTCGGTTGGCATGTCCGAACCGCTCGTACCTGAGATCCTGTCGGGGGCAGATCTTGGGTGGAGTCTCCTCGTCCCCGGTTTCCCGTGTTGACAAACCACTGATCACTGTTGTCCTCTCCTGGGTCGGGGGCTCGGTGACGACCCAGGCGTTGGTGGACTCTGGTGCTGGTGGTTTGTTCATTGATAGTGTGTTCGCTGCCGCCAATTCCATTCCTCTGCAGGCTCGGGGTTCACCACTGGCTCTTGAGGCGATAGACGGCAGACCCCTTCTGCCGCCACACGTGACTCATGAGACCCTTCCAGTGGGGATAGCCATTGGTGCCGTTCACAGAGAGTCGGTCTGCCTCCAGGTTATTTCGTCTCCACACTACTCGGTGGTCTTGGGGTACCCCTGGCTCCAGAAGCATAATCCGACTTTCGATTGGAGATCGGTCGAGATCCTCTCGTGCTCACCGCAGTGTGGGGCTAGTTGCATCCATGGGTCTGTCAAGTTGCTGTGTACTTCCTCGGACTCTCTGTTGCCTCCTGAATACGAGGAGTACCGGGATGTATTCGATAAGGTGCGCGCGGTTGCCCTACCTCCGCACCGCCCATACGATTGTGCCATAGAGTTACAATCTGGTGCCGTTCCTCCTCGTGGCAAAGTCTATCCACTGTCGGTAGCGGAGAATGAGGCCATGGAGGAGTACGTGAGGGAGGCGCTTTCACGCGGACACATTCGCAAATCTTCGTCCCCGGCAGGGGCTGGATTTTTCTTTGTGAAAAAGAAGGGCGGTGAGTTGAGGCCTTGCATCGATTACAGGGGTCTCAATCGCATCACGATCAAGAACGCTTACCCGATACCCTTGATTTCCGAGCTGTTCGATCGCCTTAAAGGGGCCACGGTCTTTACCAAACTCGACCTGAGGGCGGCATATAACCTGGTAAGGATCAAGGCGGGCGATGAGTGGAAGACCGCGTTTAACACCAGGACCGGTCATTATGAATCCTTGGTTATGCCCTTTGGGTTGTGCAATGCGCCCGCAGTCTGTCAGGAATTCATCAACGATGTTTTCCGTGACCTGTTGCAGCAGTGTGTGGTGGTCTATTTGGATGACATCTTGGTATATTCTGAATCCATGGAGGCCCACATTCTGGATGTCAGACGAGTGTTGCAACGGTTACGAGAGAACAAGCTGTTCGGTAAGCTTGAGAAATGCGAATTTCACCGATCCCAGGTAACCTTCTTAGGTTACATCATTTCCGCTGAGGGGTTCTCCATGGATCCTGAGAAGGTTTCGGCTGTCTTACAGTGGCCCCAGCCCAGTGGTCTTCGTTCCCTGCAGCGCTTTTTGGGCTTCGCCAATTATTATCGGAAGTTCATCAGGGACTTTTCCATGCTGGCCAAGCCTCTCACGGATCTGACCAGGAAGGGCAGTAATTCCCAGGTCTGGCCGCTCGAGGCCATCCGAGCTTTTGAGGCCCTAAAGTCTGCCTTTGTGTCGGCTCCAATTCTGTCGCATCCCAACCCTGGGTTGCCCTTTGTCCTCGAGGTGGACGCGTCTGAGACGGGAGTAGGCGCCCTAATGTCTCAGCGTAGAACACCAGAGGGTCCCCTGCTTCCTTGTGGGTTTTACTCCCGGAAACTGTCTTCCGCTGAGTGCAACTATCAGATTGGTGACAGGGAGTTATTGGCCATCGTGCAGGCCCTTAAAGAATGGAGGCACTTGCTCGAGGGTTCGGTGGTTCCGGTTCTCATCCTGACGGACCACAAGAATCTGACCTACCTTTCTGAGGCCAAGAGATTGACACCACGTCAGGCCAGATGGGCTCTGTTCTTGTCACGTTTTAATTACGTGGTCTCCTACCTACCCGGTTCCAAGAACATCAGGGCGGATGCCTTATCACGGCAGTACTCCGAGCTGTCCAGGGAGGAGTCGATTCCGACTTCGGTCATACCTCCGAATCAGATCCTGGCCGCCATTCGCACCAGCCTGACCTCTCCCCTGGGTGAGCAGATTTTGGCGGCTCAATCTGGTGCTCCCTCTGGGAGACCCAACGGCAGATGTTTTGTGCCTGAGGAGTTGCGCACTCGGTTGTTGCGAACCTACCATAACTCCAAGACCGCGGGGCATCCTGGAAAGAATCAGCTGTCCTGGGCTGTTTCACGTCTGTTCTGGTGGCCTTCCCTACGTTCCGACATCGCCGCATATGTAGCGGCATGCTCCGTTTGTGCCCAGAGTAAGTCCCCTCGGCACCTTTCGTTGGGCCTTCTGCAACCCATAGCCACCGGGGAGCGCCCATGGTCACACCTGGGGATGGATTTCATTGTGGACCTCCCTGCATCCCTAGGCGATACGGTCATTCTCATGATTGTGGATCGGTTTTCCAAAATGTGCCACTGTGTTCCTCTCAAGAAGTTACCCTCTGCACAAGAGTTGGCCACGATTTTTGCCAGGGAGGTCTTCCGGTTGCACGGTTTGCCTAAGGAGATTGTGTCGGATCGGGGGAGTCAGTTTGTGTCCGGGTTCTGGCGCGCCTTTTGCTCCCAGTTGGGGATTCATCTCTCCTTCTCCTCGGCCTACCACCCTCAGTCCAATGGGGCCGCAGAACGATCCAATCAGGCCTTGGAGCAATTCCTTCGTTGCTATGTCTCCGATCACCAAGACAATTGGGTTGACCTCTTGCCTTGGGCTGAGTTTGCCAGGAACACGGCGGTGAACTCTTCCTCTGGGACGTCTCCCTTCATGGCCAATTATGGGTTCCAACCTGCCGTGTTACCGGAGGTATTCTCTCCCCAGGATATTCCGGCTGTGGAGGATCACCTTTCCGTCCTACGTGCTTCTTGGGTACAGATCCAGAAGTCCCTTGAGGTCTCTGCGCAGCGCCAGAGACTCCAGGCTGATCGCAGACGAGCGCCTGCTCCTTCCTACCAGGTCGGAGACCGTGTATGGTTGTCCACCCGCAACCTCAACCTTCGAGTGCCCACTCCCAAGCTGGCGCCTCGCTTTGTTGGTCCCTTCCGAGTGCTTCGCAGGGTAAACCCGGTAGCCTATGCCCTTGCGCTTCCTCCTGGCATGCGGATCTCCAACGTGTTTCATGTCTCCCTGTTGAAGCCACTGGTGTGTAATCGTTTCACTTCCTCGGTTCCTCGGCCTCGTCCGGTCCAAGTGGGCAATCGTGAGGAATATGAGGTGAGCAATATCCTGGACTCACGCCTGGTCCGCGGTCGGTTGCAGTTTTTGGTCCATTGGCGTGGTTATGGTCCAGAGGAGCGTTCCTGGGTTCCCTCCGCAGATGTCCATGCTCCTGCCTTGCTCCGAGCCTTCCACGCACGCTTCCCTCAGAAACCGTTTTGTGCTCCGCAGAGGAGGGGCCCTTGAGGGGGAGGTACTGTCATGGTCTTACCTTCTTGCTGTTCTCCTTCGTTTGACATGTGCTGGCGGCCATCTTGGTTTCTGGGTTTCTTGTAGCCTTCCACCCTGCGGCTCCTCCTTCCCACTGGGAGGAGCTGGATGCCTAGCTCATATATATATATAGGAGGTCTGTGGCTTCAGTTCCTTGCTTGGTCCTCTTGTGTTCACATGCTTCTAAGACTGCTGCTGCTTCTGGTTCCTGATCCTGGCTTCGTCTGACTACCCTGCTGGTTCCTGATCCTGGCTTCGTCTGACTACCCTGCTGGTTCCTGATCCTGGCTTCGTCTGACTACCCTTCTGGTTCCTGATCCTGGCTTCGTCTGACTACCCTTCTGGTTCCTGACCTCTGGCTTCGCAAAGACTCTGCTCGGTTTCACCATCCTTTTGGACTTTTGCTTTACAGCTTTATTTTCAATAAAGCCTTCTTATTTTCTCTTATCTCTTGTTGTACGTCTGGTTCATGGTTCCGTGACAAGGCCATCCCGAACCTGATCCCCCAATAGATGATGTGGGAGGGCAGAGGGGTCCAGAGAAGAGGGCAGAGGGGTCCATTTTTTATTTCAACCCCATTGGACTGCCCAAGTGACAAGCCTGTGGTCGGCTGCTCCTCTGTGGTGTCTCTGGGCTGCATGTGACCCATCAGTGATGGCCACTTGGGGCCATGTGACCGCTGAAGCCAGTCACTGACGGGAGAGGTGCTCAAACCCCGTCCAGGGACTGGAAGTCTATAGAAGGAGAGGAAGCAGAGGCACATGGCACACCCGCTTTATGGTGCTCATCCTCCGCTGAGCTCTGGTTTGCCAGTCCTTCTGACTACCTCATACACATAGTCCACGAGTCATCAGTGGAGGAGGATCTGTCTCCAGAAGAAAAAGCTGACCTTCTACTTGTGCAATCCTTCTCTCCTCCGACATAATCTGTCAGCAGGGAGTCGGGGAGCCCCCATACATATTACACGGCCTCTAGTTATAGGGTGGCCTTTACACACGAGACATCAACCCTGTCTCAAAGCAGTCAGCGCTCAGGGAGAAAGGTCACTTAGTGGTGGATGCTGCTGATGGGTGGGATATGGTGGCACCCCAAATCCATGCAGCACCTTCATTCTGACCCTGAAACTGCACTAACACAAAGAGTAGAGGACAAGTCCAAGACTCTGACCTTCCTGAAGACTGTAGAACGGCGCCCCCTGCCGCTGCACCAGACTAGTAGAACGGCGCCCCCTGCCGCTGCACCAGACTAGTAGAACGGCGCCCCCTGCCGCTGCACCAGACTAGTAGAACGGCGCCCCCTGCCGCTGCACCAGACTAGTAGAACGGCGCCCCCTGCCGCTGCACCAGACTAGTAGAACGGCGCCCCCTGCCGCTGCACCAGACTAGTAGAACGGCGCCCCCTGCCGCCGCACCAGACTAGTAGAACGGGGGGCCCCCTGCCGCCGCACCAGACTACTAGAACGGGGGGCCCCCTGCCGCCGCACCAGACTACTAGAACGGGGGGCCCCCTGCCGCCGCACCAGACTACTAGAACGGGGGGCCCCCTGCCGCCGCACCAGACTACTAGAACGGGGGGCCCCCTGCCGCACCAGACTACTAGAACGGGGGGCCCCCTGCCGCACCAGACTAGTAGAACGGGGGGCCCCCTGCCGCACCAGACTAGTAGAACGGGGGGCCCCCTGCCGCACCAGACTAGTAGAACGGGGGGCCCCCTGCCGCACCAGACTACTAGAACGGGGGGCCCCCTGCCGCCGCACCAGACTACTAGAACGGGGGGCCCCCTGCCGCACCAGACTACTAGAACGGGGGGCCCCCTGCCGCACCAGACTACTAGAGCCGTTCTACTAGTTTGGTGGTGCAGCAGCAGGGGGCGCCGTTCTACTAGTCTGGTTCAGCAGGGGGCGCCGTTCTACTAGTCTGGTGCAGGGATGGGCAAACTGTGGCTCTCCAGATATTGTAAAACTACAATGCCCAGTATGCCTACAGCAGGGCATGATGGGATTTGTAGTTTTACAATATCTGGAGAGCCGCAGTTTGCCCATCCCTGGTCCGGGGCAGCAGGGGGCCCCCGTTCTACATCCCTGCACCAGACTAGTAGAACGGCGTCCCCTGCTGCACCAGACTAGTAGAACGGCGCCCCCTGCACCAGACTAGTAGAACGGCGCCCTCTGCCGCTCCTGCACCAGACTAGTAGAACGGCGCCCCCTGCCGCTCCAGCACCAGACTAGTAGAACAGCGCCCTCTGCCGCTCCAGCACCAGACTAGTAGAACGGCGCCCCCTGCCGCTCCAGCACCAGACTAGTAGAACAGCGCCCTCTGCCGCTCCAGCACCAGACTAGTAGAACGGCGCCCCCTGCCGCTCCAGCACCAGACTAGTAGAACAGCGCCCTCTGCCGCTCCAGCACCAGACTAGTAGAACGGCGCCCTCTGCCGCTCCAGACTAGTAGAACGGCGCCCTCTGCCGCTCCAGCACCAGACTACTAGAACGGGGGGCCCCCTGCCGCACCAGACTACTAGAACGGGGGGCCCCCTGCCGCACCAGACTAGTAGAACGGCGCCCTCTGCCGCTCCTGCACCAGACTAGTAGAACGGCGCCCCCTGCCGCTCCAGCACCAGACTAGTAGAACAGCGCCCTCTGCCGCTCCAGCACCAGACTAGTAGAACGGCGCCCCCTGCCGCTCCAGCACCAGACTAGTAGAACGGCGCCCTCTGCCGCTCCAGCACCAGACTAGTAGAACGGCGCCCCCTGCCGCTCCAGCACCAGACTAGTAGAACGGCTCCCCCTGCTGCACTAGACCTGGGACGGGCAAACTGCAGGTCTCCAGCTGTTATAAAACTACAAAGCCCATCATGCCCTGCTGTAGGCTGATAGCTGTAGGCAGACTGGGCATACTGGGAGTTGTAGTTTGCCCATTCCTGCACTAAACTAATAGAAAGGCGCCCCCTGCTGCTGCTGCACCAGACTCTCAGTATGGCGCCCCCTGCTGCTGCTGCACCAGACTCTCAGTATGGCGCCCCCTGCTGCACCAGACTCTCAGTATGGCGCCCCCTGCTGCACCAGACTCTCAGTAGGGCGCCCCCTGCTGCACCAGACTCTCAGTATGGCGCCCCCTGCTGCACCAGACTCTCAGTATGGCGCCCCCTGCTGCTGCTGCACCAGACTCTCAGTATGGCGCCCCCTGCTGCTGCTGCACCAGACTCTCAGTAGGGCGCCCCCTGCTGCTGCTGCACCAGACTCTCAGTAGGGCGCCCCCTGCTGCACCAGACTCTCAGTAGGGCGCCCCCTGCTGCACCAGACTCTCAGTAGGGCGCCCCCTGCTGCTGCTGCACCAGACTCTCAGTAGGGCGCCCCCTGCTGCTGTTGCACCAGACTCTCAGTAGGGCGCCCCCTGCTGCTGCTGCACCAGACTCTCAGGATGGCGCCCCCTGCTGCACCAGACTCTCAGTAGGGCGCCCCCTGCTGCACCAGACTCTCAGTAGGGCGCCCCCTGCTGCTGCTGCACCAGACTCTCAGTATGGCGCCCCCTGCTGCTGCTGCACCAGACTCTCAGTAGGGCGCCCCCTGCTGCACCAGACTCTCAGTATGGCGCCCCCTGCTGCTGCTGCACCAGACTCTCAGTAGGGCGCCCCCTGCTGAACCAGACTCTCAGTATGGCGCCCCCTGCTACACCAGACTCTCAGTAGGGCGCCCCCTGCTGAACCAGACTCTCAGTATGGCGCCCCCTGCTGAACCAGACTCTCAGTATGGCGCCCCCTGCTGAACCAGACTCTCAGTATGGCGCCCCCTGCTGCACCAGACTCTCAGTATGGCGCCCCCTGCTGCACCAGACTCTCAGTATGGCGCCCCCTGCTGCACCAGACTCTCAGTATGGCGCCCCCTGCTGCACCAGACTCTCAGTATGGCGCCCCCTGCTGCACCAGACTCTCAGTATGGCGCCCCCTGCTGCACCAGACTCTCAGTATGGCGCCCCCTGCTGCACCAGACTCTCAGTATGGCGCCCCCTGCTGCACCAGACTCTCAGTATGGCGCCCCCTGCTGCACCAGACTCTCAGTATGGCGCCCCCTGCTGCACCAGACTCTCAGTATGGCGCCCCCTGCTGCACCAGACTCTCAGTATGGCGCCCCCTGCTGCACCAGACTCTCAGTATGGCGCCCCCTGCTGCACCAGACTCTCAGTATGGCGCCCCCTGCTGCTGCACCAGATGTCTGCAGTCTCTGGATACCCCCACCAGTCTGGGGCCCTGTATATAGTCGAGATGCGGGCATGGTCAGCGACTACACAGCGGGGGAGGTGCAGAGCTCCTGGCATGTACAGGGCTTTGGTCAGCAGAGCAGCTGCAGGAGATAAAGGGCTCCTCAATTCTGAGAAGGTCAGGCATCAGCCTTTCCCAGGTTGTGGGGGGACGGCGTCATGTCTGGGCGGCGCACTGAGCACGCACACGGAGGATTGGTTCTTTTATTCATTTTCTAGGTTAACAGCGTTTTATGAAAATCACAGCCGATGGCGTTCGATAAAAAGGTCTGAAAGTGTCTGTGCATTGCATAGTGGAGGAGCCTTCACAGAAGACATGATCCATGTAGACAGTATATAGACATGTATGTACAACTCCGCATGCTGCCCGACTGTACAGTGTCACGCTCCCAACGCCCCCAACATGGGGTCATTTAGTGCAATTTCCTCCCACACGTGATTATTAGAAGAGTCGCGGGAAGACACTGCCCCTCCTGGGGCCGTGACTAGACCAGGACCTGCTCGTTCCGCTGCGTCCGGGCTCTGCTACATCTGTAGTATGTTAGGTTCCATCTCAAGGCCTGAAAATACCGGGAGCTATTCCGAATCCTGGAAATCCAGAAGAAGTGGCGTCCATCAGCGATAGTCTGGAACCCCCCCGACCCCAGCAGAGGGGAGCAGCTCTAGCACAGGCGCGTCCTCCATTGCACTGGGTCGGGTTGCTTGATACAAGGTGTTGGGGGATATGGGTGGAGTAGTACACAATTGGCACCAAGAAGTGGTAGAGCGGACCATTTGGTGTGTAGAGGGTTCTGCTACTGTGCACAAATGCACGCGGGCCTACGAAATCCATGGGGTTACAGAGGGGAACAAAGTACCACAGGCTCAGAAATGGAGGGACGGTAAGGCTGGCTAACACGATGGTCTGTTGTCACCCCAAGGTCCTGCACTTGGAGCACATCCGGTCCTTGCAGGAACCTAGCGGGCGTAGGCACTCAAGTAATAACAGCCCACAGTTATGGCTGCCACGTCGACATCGGGGCCGGAACCGAGCAGTCTCCTGTACCATCACAACTCCCGGCAGCAGCTCCTTGGTCCAGTTTTGGCCCCAGTTTATTGATAATGTTGGTGAAGTCTCTAGACCGTGACCTCGTGGTATCCACTGGTGACTTGGCTGTGGGTTCGCAGGTTGAGTCTCTGTAGAGGACAGCAAAAAACTAAATCCAGGGAGGAGGCCGATCCTTCAGCGCGACCCAACCTGCGCAGTCCTAACAGTTCTTTATTTTCCAGTTTCAAGGTCTTCGGTCCCGGCAAGAAAACTACGAGGCCAAAAGAGTCATTAGGAGGAGGGACACCGCCACCGCCAAGTGTAAGTGCTCCCGCTTCGGGCTCGTCCCGCTAATGCTCTTCTCCAACTTGGGGATCTCTGGATTAAAGTTATCTGAAATAAAGGAGAGGAAAGGTGAGCCGTCAGAAGGACCTCGAACAGACAGGCAGCCCGCCAGCTGCTGTGACACTGCAACTCTCAGCATTCTCCGACAGGTCACATGCTGGGAGTTGGAGTTTCCCAGCAGATGGATACCAGTGCTGCAGATTGTAAAGTATGTAACAGAGCTTATAAAGAGAGCGCAGAGACATCATATCGGGAGTTCAGGGAGACAGAATGGGAGAGTCCGGCACCGGAAATCAGATTTCCGATATTCCCCAGTTCTGTGATCAGGAACAGTCATCGGATGAGGCGGGTGCAAAAGACATGGAGGTCTATGAAACGGCACCAGGGTGGAGAAAGAGGGCAGCTACGCAAAAAGGACAGGCGTGGAGGGGACGAGTGCGAGCAGAGGGGACGTCTACGCAGGAGGGGACGTCTACGCAGGAGCAGATGAGTGTAGGCAAAGAGGACACCCACTCAGGAGCGGATGAGTGTAGGCAGAGAGGACACCCACTCAGGAGCGGATGAGTGTAGGCAGAGAGGACATCCACTCAGGAGCGGATGAGTGTAGGCAGAGAGGACATCCACTCAGGAGCAGATGAGTGTAGGCAGAGAGGACATCCACTCAGGAGCAGATGAGTGTAGGCAGAGAGGACATCCACTCAGGAGCAGATGAGTGTAGGCAGAGAGGACACCCACTCAGGAGCGGATGAGTGTAGGCAGAGAGGACATCCACTCAGGAGCAGATGAGTGTAGGCAGAGAGGACATCCACTCAGGAGCGGATGAGTGTAGGCAGAGAGGACACCCACTCAGGAGCGGATGAGTGTAGGCAGAGAGGACACCCACTCAGGAGCGGATGAGTGTAGGCAGAGAGGACATCCACTCAGGAGCAGATGAGTGTAGGCAGAGAGGACATCCACTCAGGAGCAGATGAGTGTAGGCAGAGAGGACACCCACTCAGGAGCGGATGAGTGTAGGCAGAGAGGACATCCACTCAGGAGCAGATGAGTGTAGGCAGAGAGGACATCCACTCAGGAGCGGATGAGTGTAGGCAGAGAGGACACCCACTCAGGAGCGGATGAGTGTAGGCAGAGAGGACATCCACTCAGGAGCGGATGAGTGTAGGCAGAGAGGACACCCACTCAGGAGCGGATGAGTGTAGGCAGAGAGGACGTCCATTGCAGTTCTGTGGTTCCTGCAGCATCTTCTCCTATGGTCTGATCATCAGTTGGCTGGTGCCACGCTCAGGTCACAGTATATAAGGGAGCCACCTGACGAGCCTCACAACATGCGGAGGAGCAGAAGGTTCTCTTTGGAGACGAAGAACGTGAGAGCTCCAAGTCGCCCTGTGAAGCCGTCCCGCTGGCCATATTAAGAGCTAAAGACGATGGGAGGGTAATGGAGGCGCTGGCAGGGAGCGGGCGCAGCCTGTGTGAAGGTCTGGCTGCCTGCGAGCACAGTAAGGAGAAGCCACGGCCAGGAACAACCCTCGTCCGCGCTCCAGTCTTCGTGGCTGGCGGGCGGACACGGCTCGTTCTATAATCCCCCTGATACATTCCTCTTGGCAGCGATCCCTGAAACTGAAAGCCGTGCCCCATCTCCTGAGCAGCACAGACCACCAGGGACCTGTCTGCAGACCACCACCTGGATTCATGGCAGGGGGTATGTGGTGACTGGTGGCAGATACAACCCAAGACCCAGGACAGTCCTGGATGTGGATCAGGACCAGAGATACTTGGATGAGGCACAGAAGCAGCAGGAGTCCCGAACTGCAGATCTAGCTAAGGCTACTTTCACACTAGCGCTTGATCGGATCCGTTCTGAACGGATCCGATCATATTAATGCAGACGGAGGCTCCGTTCAGTACGGATCCGTCTGCATTAATAACTTAGAAAAATTTCTAAGTGCGAAAGTAGCCTGAGCGGATCCGTTCAGACTTTCAATGTAAAGTCAATGGGGGACGGATCCGCTTGAAGATTGAGCCATATGGGGTCATCTTCAAGCGGATCCGTTCCCATTGACTTACATTGTAAGTCTGGACGGATCCGCACGCCTCCGCACGGCCAGGCGGACACCCGAACGCTGCAAGCAGCGTTCAGCTGTCCGCCTGGCCGTGCGGAGGCGAGCGGAGCGGAGGCTGAACGCCGCCAGACTGATGCAGTCTGAGCGGATCCGCATCCATTCAGACTGCATCAGGGCTGGACGGAAGCGTTCTGCTCCGCTCGTGAGCCCCTTCAAACGGAGCTCACGAGCGGACAGCAGAACGCTAGTGTGAAAGTAGCCTTATCCGCTCAGTCAGGTGCGAGTCCAGTAAGGGGAGACCCTGCTATTTCATGACTGTCCAGCAGATGGAGACAAAGCCCCACAGGGACTCACCTAGATCCTCGATCTTCACATCAGGTTCTATCGTGAACTGGGGTAGTGTGGGAGCGTGCTTCTCTCCTGAACGAGCTGCTGCAGAGGAAGGACAGCAGCGTTACTACCTGACCACGGCATCACTGCCCCCCAGCCATGTCCTGGAGGGAGAATACTTACTGGTTGCACAGCACACAAACACTTTCATCTTCAGACAGGAGCGCCGGTGGTTGTGAGTCGGCGTTGCTAGAGAGAAAAAAATAAAAATGGAGAATGAAGTCAATGCAAGCCCTGGATGCCAGGAGGCGCAGAGAGAGGACCCTACGCCTGCAGAGAGCCGCACCCCTGTACAGCGGAAGCCAACCAATAAAGGAGCTCATTTCTATGTGGAGTGCAAAAACCCTCAACCCCCTCCTGTCCTGGACTCGTGTCACAGCTGCACTGACACACTGTAACAAACCCTCAGTTATGAGCACTGGAAAAGGCCAAGACTGGTAGACCTGGGGGAAGATGGATGGAAGCGTCACTCCCAGGCTGCGGCCGTTTCTTGATTCCCACGCTGGTCGCACCATGCAGTTCAGCCACTAGGGGGCAGTGGGCACCACACTTACAGATCATACATCTGCATTCAAGTGTAAAAAAGAGGACTCCATGTTACAGGGTGGAAGAGAAAGGACTACGGCAGGAATGATCAACCTGTCGGCCTCCAGCTGTCGCAAAACTACAACTCCCAGCATGCCCTAAATAGCTACACGCAAGGCATGGCCAAACTGCGGCTCTCCAGCTGTTGTAAAACGATAACTCTCACCATCCCCTGCTATAAGCTAATAGCTGTAGGCAGTCAGGGCTTGCTGGAAGTTGTAGTTTTGAAACAGCTGGAGGGCCACAGGTTTGGAATCCCTGGACTATGGGGACCTACATGGTGGATTCTCTGGGTCATCATACCAAAAAAAAAGGAAAAGACCTGCCGACCTCCGGCACCTCCAGAAAAGCAGACGTAAGGTTTCACGTCCAATACTGTTTACTTACAGATGTAGTAGTACTCGTGTCCCGCGTGGAACTCGTATCCCAGAGAGAAGGCGCTGTATCGCTGGAACTTCTCAGAGAACTTGATGGGGCTGTGTGGGGAGTGCGGCCGGTTACATTCCCAGCGTTTCGAGCCCAGGCTGATGTCACAGGTGCGGTAACCCTCATAATTCACCATATACAGGATATATTGCTCCATCCGGTGCTCCGCTATCGACTCGTTATAATGTGGACAGTAAATGTCAAGGTAGTCGTTCACATTCACCTGGACGGTGTAACCATCCCGCCGTAAACTGGAAGACATCAAGACAAAGTCATCAGTACAAGGCACGTCACAGCCCCAGGCACCAGCAAGAGACAGGCTCAGTACATCACAGGCCCCCCAACATCTCCAGAAGAACGTGTCTGCACATCACAGGCCCCCCAACATCTCCAGAAGAACGTGTCTGCACATCACAGGCCCCCCAACATCTCCAGAAGAACGTGTCTGCACATCACAGGCCCCCCAACATCTCCAGAAGAACGTGTCTGCACATCACAGGCCCCCCAACATCTCCAGAAGAACGTGTCTGCACATCACAGGCCCCCCAACATCTCCAGAAGAACGTGTCTGCACATCACAGGCCCCCCAACATCTCCAGAAGAACGTGTCTGCACATCACAGGCCCCCCAACATCTCCAGAAGAACGTGTCTGCACATCACAGGCCCCCCAACATCTCCAGAAGAACGTGTCTGCACATCACAGGCCCCCCAACATCTCCAGAAGAACGTGTCTGCACATCACAGGCCCCCCAACATCTCCAGAAGAACGTGTCTGCACATCACAGGCCCCCCAACATCTCCAGAAGAACGTGTCTGCACATCACAGGCCCCCCAACATCTCCAGAAGAACGTGTCTGCACATCACAGGCCCCCCAACATCTCCAGAAGAACGTGTCTGCACATCACAGGCCCCCCAACATCTCCAGAAGAACGTGTCTGCACATCACAGGCCCCCCAACATCTCCAGAAGAACGTGTCTGCACATCACAGGCCCCCCAACATCTCCAGAAGAACTGCTCTCCTTGTGTAACACGCCCCAGTCAATACAGTGAACGCACGGTTGAGCGGTAATTTGGTTTTTTCTTTAATCTCGGCTCTTGAGGCTGAGAATTAATTAGAAAATATTGAGCCGGCCAAAGGCACTTAGTAATGTTCACGCTCTCCCTGTAACAAACACCCATGGAGAGCTGGCCCACCAAACCTATAATAGACAGCGACGGGATTATACAAAAGAGACGTGTGAGGATTATATAGAGCTGTGGTCACATGAAGAAGAGACGTGTGAGGATTATATAGAGCTGTGGTCACATGAAGAAGAGACGTGTGAGGATTATATAGAGCTGTGGTCACATGAAGAAGAGACGTGTGAGGATTATATAGAGCTGTGGTCACATGAAGAAGAGACGTGTGAGGATTATATAGAGCTGTGGTCACATGAAGAAGAGACGTGTGAGGATTATATAGAGCTGTGGTCACATGAAGAAGAGACGTGTGAGGATTATATAGAGCTGTGGTCACATGAAGAAGAGACGTGTGAGGATTATATAGAGCTGTGGTCACATGAAGAAGAAGAGACGTGTGAGGATTATATAGAGCTGTGGTCACATGAAGAAGAGACGTGTGAGGATTATATAGAGCTGTGGTCACATGAAGAAGAAGAGACGTGTGAGGATTATATAGAGCTGTAGTCACATGAAGAAGAGACGTGTGAGGATTATATAGAGCTGTGGTCACATGAAGAAGAAGAGACGTGTGAGGATTATATAGAGCTGTGGTCACATGAAGAAGAGACGTGTGAGGATTATATAGAGCTGTGGTCACATGAAGAAGAAGAGACGTGTGAGGATTATATAGAGCTGTGGTCACATGAAGAAGAGACGTGTGAGGATTATATAGAGCTGTGGTCACATGAAGAAGAAGAGACGTGTGAGGATTATATAGAGCTGTGGTCACATGAAGAAGAGACGTGTGAGGATTATATAGAGCTGTGGTCACATGAAGAAGAGACGTGTGAGGATTATATAGAGCTGTGGTCACATGAAGAGACGTGTGAGGATTATATAGAGCTGTGGTCACATGAAGAAGAGACGTGTGAGGATTATATAGAGCTGTGGTCACATGAAGAAGAGACATGTGAGGATTATATAGAGCTGTGGTCACATGAAGAAGAGACGTGTGAGGATTATATAGAGCTGTGGTCACATGAAGAAGAGGAGACGTGTGAGGATTATATAGAGCTGTGGTCACATGAAGAAGAAGAGACGTGTGAGGATTATATAGAGCTGTGGTCACATGAAGAAGAGACGTGTGAGGATTATATAGAGCTGTGGTCACATGAAGAAGAGGAGACGTGTGAGGATTATATAGAGCTGTGGTCACATGAAGAAGAAGAGACGTGAGGATTATATAGAGCTGTGGTCATATGAAGGAGACGTGTGAGGATTATATAGAGCTGTGGTCACATGAAGAAGAAGAGATGTGTGAGGATTATATAGAGCTGTGGTCACATGAAGAAGAAGAGACGTGAGGATTATATAGAGCTGTGGTCATATGAAGGAGACGTGTGAGGATTATATAGAGCTGTGGTCACATGAAGAAGAAGAGACGTGTGAGGATTATATAGAGCTGTGGTCACATGAAGAAGAAGAGACGTGTGAGGATTATATAGAGCTGTGGTCACATGAAGAAGAAGAGACGTGTGAGGATTATATAGAGCTGTGGTCACATGAAGAAGAAGAGACGTGTGAGGATTATATAGAGCTGTGGTCACATGAAGAAGAGACGTGTGAGGATTATATAGAGCTGTGGTCACATGAAGAAGCAGAGACGTGTGAGGATTATATAGAGCTGTGGTCACATGAAGAAGAGACGTGTGAGGATTATATAGAGCTGTGGTCACATGAAGAAGAAGAGACGTGTGAGGATTATATAGAGCTGTAGTCACATGAAGAAGAGACGTGTGAGGATTATATAGAGCTGTGGTCACATGAAGAAGAAGAGACGTGTGAGGATTATATAGAGCTGTGGTCACATGAAGAAGAGACGTGTGAGGATTATATAGAGCTGTGGTCACATGAAGAAGAAGAGACGTGTGAGGATTATATAGAGCTGTGGTCACATGAAGAAGAGACGTGTGAGGATTATATAGAGCTGTGGTCACATGAAGAAGAAGAGACGTGTGAGGATTATATAGAGCTGTGGTCACATGAAGAAGAGACGTGTGAGGATTATATAGAGCTGTGGTCACATGAAGAAGAGACGTGTGAGGATTATATAGAGCTGTGGTCACATGAAGAGACGTGTGAGGATTATATAGAGCTGTGGTCACATGAAGAAGAGACGTGTGAGGATTATATAGAGCTGTGGTCACATGAAGAAGAGACATGTGAGGATTATATAGAGCTGTGGTCACATGAAGAAGAGACGTGTGAGGATTATATAGAGCTGTGGTCACATGAAGAAGAGGAGACGTGTGAGGATTATATAGAGCTGTGGTCACATGAAGAAGAAGAGACGTGTGAGGATTATATAGAGCTGTGGTCACATGAAGAAGAGACGTGTGAGGATTATATAGAGCTGTGGTCACATGAAGAAGAGGAGACGTGTGAGGATTATATAGAGCTGTGGTCACATGAAGAAGAAGAGACGTGAGGATTATATAGAGCTGTGGTCATATGAAGGAGACGTGTGAGGATTATATAGAGCTGTGGTCACATGAAGAAGAAGAGATGTGTGAGGATTATATAGAGCTGTGGTCACATGAAGAAGAAGAGACGTGAGGATTATATAGAGCTGTGGTCATATGAAGGAGACGTGTGAGGATTATATAGAGCTGTGGTCACATGAAGAAGAAGAGATGTGTGAGGATTATATAGAGCTGTGGTCACATGAAGAAGAAGAGACGTGTGAGGATTATATAGAGCTGTGGTCACATGAAGGAGAAGAGACGTGTGAGGATTATATAGAGCTGTGGTCACATGAAGGAGAAGAGACGTGTGAGGATTATATAGAGCTGTGGTCACATGAAGGAGAAGAGACGTGTGTGGATTATATAGAGCTGTGGTCACATGAAGAAGAGACGTGTGAGGATTATATAGAGCTGTGGTCACATGAAGAAGAGACGTGTGTGGATTATATAGAGCTGTGGTCACATGAAGAAGAAGAGACGTGTGAGGATTATATAGAGCTGTGGTCACATGAAGAAGAGACGTGTGAGGATTATATAGAGCTGTGGTCACATGAAGAAGAGACGTGTGAGGATTATATAGAGCTGTGGTCACATGAAGAAGAAGAGACGTGTGAGGATTATATAGAGCTGTGGTCACATGAAGAAGAGACGTGTGAGGATTATATAAAGCTGTGGTCACATGAAGAAGAGACGTGTGAGGATTATATAGAGCTGTGGTCACATGAAGAAGAAGAGACGTGTGAGGATTATATAGAGCTGTGGTCACATGAAGAAGAGACGTGTGAGGATTATATAGGGCTGTGGTCACATGAAGAAGAGACGTGTGAGGATTATATAGAGCTGTGGTCACATGAAGAAGAGACGTGTGAGGATTATATAGAGCTGTGGTCACATGAGGAAGAGACGTGTGAGGATTATATAGGGCTGTGGTCACATGAAGAGATGTGTGAGGATTATATAGAGCTGTGGTCACATGAAGAAGAGACGTGTGAGGATTATATAGAGCTGTGGTCACATGAAGAAGAGACGTGTGAGGATTATATAGAGCTGTGGTCACATGAAGGAGAAGAGACGTGTGAGGATTATATAGAGCTGTGGTCACATGAAGAAGAAGAGACGTGTGAGGATTATATAGAGCTGTGGTCACCTGAAGAAGAGATGTGTGAGGATTATATAGAGCTGTGGTCACATGAAGAAGAGACGTGTGAGGATTATATAGAGCTGTGGTCACATGAAGAAGAAGAGACGTGTGAGGATTATATAGAGCTGTGGTCACATGAAGAAGAGACGTGTGAGGATTATATAAAGCTGTGGTCACATGAAGAAGAGACGTGTGAGGATTATATAGAGCTGTGGTCACATGAAGAAGAAGAGACGTGTGAGGATTATATAGAGCTGTGGTCACATGAAGAAGAGACGTGTGAGGATTATATAGGGCTGTGGTCACATGAAGAAGAGACGTGTGAGGATTATATAGAGCTGTGGTCACATGAAGAAGAGACGTGTGAGGATTATATAGAGCTGTGGTCACCTGAAGAAGAGATGTGTGAGGATTATATAGAGCTGTGGTCACATGAAGAAGAGACGTGTGAGGATTATATAGAGCTGTTGTCACATTAAGAAGAAGAGACGTGTGAGGATTATATAGAGCTGTGGTCACATGAAGAAGAGACGTGTGAGGATTATATAGAGCTGTGGTCACATGAAGAAGAAGAGACGTGTGAGGATTATATAGAGCTGTGGTCACATGAAGAAGAGACGTGTGAGGATTATATAAAGCTGTGGTCACATGAAGAAGAGACGTGTGAGGATTATATAGAGCTGTGGTCACATGAAGAAGAAGAGACGTGTGAGGATTATATAGAGCTGTGGTCACATGAAGAAGAGACGTGTGAGGATTATATAGGGCTGTGGTCACATGAAGAAGAGACGTGTGAGGATTATATAGAGCTGTGGTCACATGAAGAAGAGACGTGTGAGGATTATATAGAGCTGTGGTCACATGAGGAAGAGACGTGTGAGGATTATATAGGGCTGTGGTCACATGAAGAGATGTGTGAGGATTATATAGAGCTGTGGTCACATGAAGAAGAGACGTGTGAGGATTATATAGGGCTGTGGTCACATGAAGAGATGTGTGAGGATTATATAGAGCTGTGGTCACATGAAGAAGAGACGTGTGAGGATTATATAGGGCTGTGGTCACATGAAGAGATGTGTGAGGATTATATAGAGCTGTGGTCACATGAAGAAGAAGAAGAGACGTGTGAGGATTATATAGAGCTGTGGTCACATGAAGAAGAGACGTGTGAGGATTATATAGAGCTGTGGTCACATGAAGAAGAAGAGACGTGTGAGGATTATATAGAGCTGTGGTCACATGAAGGAGAAGAGACGTGTGAGGATTATATAGAGCTGTGGTCACATGAAGAAGAGACATGTGAGGATTATATAGAGCTGTGGTCACATGAAGAAGAGACGTGTGAGGATTATATAGAGCTGTGGTCACATGAAGGAGAAGAGACGTGTGAGGATTATATAGAGCTGTGGTCACATGAAGAAGAGACGTGTGAGGATTATATAGAGCTGTGGTCACATGAAGAAGAAACTATGGAGAATTATGAAGTCCCTGACGATTCTCTGGGCTGGGTGGACATTTCTGACGATTTGGTATTGTCCTCCATCTGCTCTACCTTCTGACATATGGCGGTATGCTGTCACATGGCACGGAGGGGTCAGCAGTATTACTATTTAGTGTTGCTGCTGTCCTTGGGAAGGACAATGTGGCATACGTACTGGCATATGGATGGTTGGAGGGCATGCAAGTAACGTCCGTTCTTCTCCGCGGCTACAAGTCTTCCCTACAGGCTCCGCGGTCACCAGGCCAGACAGATGTAAGGGAATTGCCAAGGGTCACGTCAAGCCCATGGCGGTGCCGACACGACCTTTCCTGCCCGTCCACCTCCACGTGAGCTGCATTAACTTTGCTGGGGGATCAGGGGTCACACGCTGGGTAGTAAGCACAAGGTATAGAATCGGTGATAAGTGGCGCCCTTGTCTCCAGAAAGCAGAGAGAATCAAACAGTCTGAGGTGTGAAGTGTGCACGCGACAAGCAGCGATGGCACTAACGCTTTATACGCGGTTATTCCGGTCCAGACCAGTGTACGGTCATTGCCGTCATACGGGGGCGCATGATCAGGATTCACGTGCTGTGTCAGGGCCACGCTCTGCGCCAGTATAAGCGACCAGGAGAACGGCTCCACAGCTGTAATAATGTCCGCAGCGGGCCAAGGACGTGCTGCGCCCCGGGCTGTGAGTGAAGATGGCCGCAGTAGGGGTAGGTGTCGGACCACCGGCGTGTTCCTGGCACAGGCGAGAGGCGGTAATAGAGAGGTTCAGTTTGTCAGGATTAATGTTGTGTTTGCCTGGAGGGATCCGTTTAGCTGGCAAGCGGCATTAGATGAATCCAGCTGTCAGAGGCGCTCCGCTCCCGGCCAGCAGATATTTTTAGCAAGTGGGTCCCATCTATACTAATTAAGAGGTATCTCTGTGCCCCCACACAAACCGACAGCCAGTCTCGCCATGCCGAGGAGAGCGCGCTGCACCTGTCAGCTGTCACCGCCACAAAATCTGCACCGAAACCAGTCTATCAAGCCAGCAACACTGCCCTGAACGTACTACTACTACCAGCATCATCTACTGCGGTAGCTGTATACAGGGCATGTGCAGAAACCAGTTCATCAACCCAGCAACACTGCCCTGAACGTACTACTACCAGCACCATCTACTGCGGTAGCTGTATACAGGGCATGTGCAGAAACCAGTCTATCAAGCCAGCAACACTGCCCTGAACGTACTACTACTACCAGCATCATCTACTGCGGTAGCTGTATACAGGGCATGTGCAGAAACCAGTCTATCAACCCAGCAACACTGCCCTGAACGTACTACTACTACCAGCATCATCTACTGCAGTAGCTGTATACAGGGCATGTGCAGAAACCAGTCTATCAACCCAGCAACACTGCCCTGAACGTACTACTACTACCAGCATCATCTACTGCAGTAGCTGTATACAGGGCATGTGCAGAAACCAGTTCATCAACCCAGCAACACTGCCCTGAACGTACTACTACTACCAGCATCATCTACTGCGGTAGCTGTATACAGGGCATGTGCAGAAACCAGTTCATCAACCCAGCAACACTGCCCTGAACGTACTACTACTACCAGCATCATCTACTGCAGTAGCTGTATACAGGGCATGTGCAGAAACCAGTTCATCAACCCAGCAACACTGCCCTGAACGTACTACTACTACCAGCATCATCTACTGCAGTAGCTGTATACAGGGCATGTGCAGAAACCAGTTCATCAACCCAGCAACACTGCCCTGAACGTACTACTACCAGCATCATTTACTGCGGTAGCTGTATACAGGGCATGTGCAGAAACCAGTTCATCAACCCAGCAACACTGCCCTGAACGTACTACTACTACCAGCATCATCTACTGCGGTAGCTGTATACAGGGCATGTGCAGAAACCAGTTCATCAACCCAGCAACACTGCCCTGAACGTACTACTACTACCAGCATCATCTACTGCGGTAGCTGTATACAGGGCATGTGCAGAAACCAGTTCATCAACCCAGCAACACTGCCCTGAACGTACTACTACTACCAGCATCATCTACTGCAGTAGCTGTATACAGGGCATGTGCAGAAACCAGTTCATCAACCCAGCAACACTGCCCTGAACGTACTACTACTACCAGCACCATCTACTGCGGTAGCTGTATACAGGGCATGTGCAGAAACCAGTCTATCAACCCAGCAACACTGCCCTGAACGTACTACTACCAGCATCATCTACTGCGGTAGCTGTATACAGGGCATGTGCAGAAACCAGTTCATCAACCCAGCAACACTGCCCTGAACGTACTACTACCAGCATCATCTACTGCGGTAGCTGTATACAGGGCATGTGCAGAAACCAGTTCATCAACCCAGCAACACTGCCCTGAACGTACTACTACTACCAGCATCATCTACTGCGGTAGCTGTATACAGGGCATGTGCAGAAACCAGTTCATCAACCCAGCAACACTGCCCTGAACGTACTACTACTACCAGCATCATCTACTGCGGTAGCTGTATACAGGGCATGTGCAGAAACCAGTTCATCAACCCAGCAACACTGCCCTGAACGTACTACTACTACCAGCATCATCTACTGCGGTAGCTGTATACAGGGCATGTGCAGAAACCAGTCTATCAACCCAGCAACACTGCCCTGAACGTACTACTACCAGCATCATCTACTGCGGTAGCTGTATACAGGGCATGTGCAGAAACCAGTTCATCAACCCAGCAACACTGCCCTGAACGTACTACTACTACCAGCATCATCTACTGCGGTAGCTGTATACAGGGCATGTGCAGAAACCAGTTCATCAACCCAGCAACACTGCCCTGAACGTACTACTACTACCAGCATCATCTACTGCGGTAGCTGTATACAGGGCATGTGCAGAAACCAGTTCATCAACCCAGCAACACTGCCCTGAACGTACTACTACTACCAGCATCATCTACTGCGGTAGCTGTATACAGGGCATGTGCAGAAACCAGTTCATCAACCCAGCAACACTGCCCTGAACGTACTACTACTACCAGCATCATCTACTGCGGTAGCTGTATACAGGGCATGTGCAGAAACCAGTCTATCAACCCAGCAACACTGCCCTGAACGTACTACTACTACCAGCATCATCTACTGCGGTAGCTGTATACAGGGCATGTGCAGAAACCAGTTCATCAACCCAGCAACACTGCCCTGAACGTACTACTACTACCAGCATCATCTACTGCGGTAGCTGTATACAGGGCATGTGCAGAAACCAGTTCATCAACCCAGCAACACTGCCCTGAACGTACTACTACTACCAGCATCATCTACTGCGGTAGCTGTATACAGGGCATGTGCAGAAACCAGTCTATCAACCCAGCAACACTGCCCTGAACGTACTACTACCAGCATCATCTACTGCGGTAGCTGTATACAGGGCATGTGCAGAAACCAGTTCATCAACCCAGCAACACTGCCCTGAACGTACTACTACTACCAGCATCATCTACTGCGGTAGCTGTATACAGGGCATGTGCAGAAACCAGTCTATCAACCCAGCAACACTGCCCTGAACGTACTACTACCAGCATCATCTACTGCGGTAGCTGTATACAGGGCATGTGCAGAAACCAGTTCATCAACCCAGCAACACTGCCCTGAACGTACTACTACCAGCATCATCTACTGCGGTAGCTGTATACAGGGCATGTGCAGAAACCAGTCTATCAACCCAGCAACACTGCCCTGAACATACTACTACCAGCATCATCTACTGCAGTAGCTGTATACAGGGCATGTGCAGAAACCAGTTCATCAACCCAGCAACACTGCCCTGAACGTACTACTACTACCAGCACCATCTACTGCGGTAGCTGTATACAGGGCATGTGCAGAAACCAGTTCATCAACCCAGCAACACTGCCCTGAACGTACTACTACTACCAGCATCATCTACTGCAGTAGCTGTATACAGGGCATGTGCAGAAACCAGTCTATCAACCCAGCAACACTGCCCTGAACGTACTACTACTACCAGCATCATCTACTGCGGTAGCTGTATACAGGGCATGTGCAGAAACCAGTCTATCAACCCAGCAACACTGCCCTGAACGTACTACTACTACCAGCATCATCTACTGCGGTAGCTGTATACAGGGCATGTGCAGAAACCAGTTCATCAACCCAGCAACACTGCCCTGAACGTACTACTACCAGCATCATTTACTGCGGTAGCTGTATACAGGGCATGTGCAGAAACCAGTCTATCAACCCAGCAACACTGCCCTGAACGTACTACTACTACCAGCATCATCTACTGCGGTAGCTGTATACAGGGCATGTGCAGAAACCAGTCTATCAACCCAGCAACACTGCCCTGAACGTACTACTACTACCAGCATCATCTACTGCGGTAGCTGTATACAGGGCATGTGCAGAAACCAGTTCATCAACCCAGCAACACTGCCCTGAACGTACTACTACCAGCATCATTTACTGCGGTAGCTGTATACAGGGCATGTGCAGAAACCAGTCTATCAACCCAGAAACACTGCCCTGAACATACTACTACCAGCATCATCTACTGCGGTAGCTGTATACAGGGCATGTGCAGAAACCAGTTCATCAACCCAGCAACACTGCCCTGAACGTACTACTACCAGCATCATCTACTGCAGTAGCTGTATACAGGGCATGTGCAGAAACCAGTCTATCAACCCAGAAACACTGCCCTGAACGTACTACTACTACCAGCATCATCTACTGCAGTAGCTGTATACAGGGCATGTGCAGAAACCAGTTCATCAACCCAGCAACACTGCCCTGAACGTACTACTACTACCAGCATCATCTACTGCGGTAGCTGTATACAGGGCATGTGCAGAAACCAGTCTATCAACCCAGCAACACTGCCCTGAACGTACTACTACCAGCATCATCTACTGCGGTAGCTGTATACAGGGCATGTGCAGAAACCAGTTCATCAACCCAGCAACACTGCCCTGAACGTACTACTACTACCAGCATCATCTACTGCGGTAGCTGTATACAGGGCATGTGCAGAAACCAGTTCATCAACCCAGCAACACTGCCCTGAACGTACTACTACTACCAGCATCATCTACTGCAGTAGCTGTATACAGGGCATGTGCAGAAACCAGTTCATCAACCCAGAAACACTGCCCTGAACGTACTACTACTACCAGCACCATCTACTGCAGTAGCTGTATACAGGGCATGTGCAGAAACCAGTCTATCAACCCAGCAACACTGCCCTGAACGTACTACTACTACCAGCATCATCTACTGCGGTAGCTGTATACAGGGCATGTGCAGCCAATCACTGGCTTCGGCTGACTTGTGCCCGTTAGCTGTAGGCCCGTACACACAGAGCGGAGGACGGTGGGGCACTAAGAGGCAAGCACACGGTCTGGATCACAATTACAACCCCCATTATCTATACAATACGTAGCCCACCAGGTTTCCTGCACATTGTACAATTACGATCACCCCTACCATCTTCCCGCATGGCTTGCCCTGCCCCATCGGCAGTAATATCCTTAGCTGGGGTCTCGAGCTTGGCCCGGTGCAGCGAGCGGATTGAGGGGCACAGCTACGCCGCCAGATCACAAATCTCCACAAATGACTACAGCAGTCCCAACACCCCGCATCTGCTCGACATCACAGAAGGTCTGCTCAACCCCCGCGACGAGGCGCAAGCAGCAAGCCCTGGGCTACCGGCCTGACATATCTGGGACAGACGTGATGGTGAGACCAAGTGCCCGCAGGAGCATGCAGTCACACTGCTACTTCTCTCCGACTGGAAAGACGGATGAGGAGCCGCCTTGGCAGCTGCCCAACAATCTGGGGTACAGCTGGCTCAACGGGGGCCAGCCTTATCTATGTATGTGCTACCGGCCACAAAGGCTGGTCCATCCGACGTGGGGTGGCCGCACATCACAGACCTGGCACCGGTACAGCGGCTCAGGTTCTGCCTTTCTTCCCAGAGACCAAATCCACAGAGACTTCTGCCGGTAACACCGCAGCCACCGCATCTCCGTCTTTTCAATGGGACTAATTTAAGCCGGCAGGCGCACACAGCTGTACGCGGCAGGCAAAATGGAGCAGGGCAAAGGAGGGAGGACATTACCGACATTCCAGAGACATGGGAGGGGGCCCTGCGCGGTGGGGTTAGCACAGGTTGGGGGTGCAGCCGGTGGAAGATGACTGCTGGTACGTGTGGTGCTTACACTTGGCAATATAGCTGTGGATGGGCTAGAGCCGGGGTGTAGGACAGCACACAGGGAGGACAATGAAGCGTGTCCTAGTTAGACAATCCTCCGGTACACAGAGCCTCGCGTCTCCCGCGCTCCAGTCATAAATAATTGAGTGCGCATCAGACGGACGATACATCAGCCAGGCAGCCGTGAGCCTGAGTGACATGCCGAGGAATCGGCCAGGACGGGCAAATCAGCTGAAGTGGTCCCAACACTGCTGACCCCCTGACGTCTGAGAGAACACCAGAGAAGGGACAGCACATCTCCCCGACCAGCAGTGAAGTACCACGTGCAACCCCCAGGAGCAGAACACGAGCCCCGGGGGTCGGCGCTGAGCAAAGGCTGCAGGGGTGTCCAGGCTGGCACTTAACCCAGGTGGCCTCCTGCCGGTGACATATGACCATGTGGAGGTCACGCGTCACTGGTGAGAAATCTTCGGAGGCTTCCCGGGGTCCATACTAATGGCTCCTGCTTGTAGAACAGCGTGTAACAGCTTCCTGCAGATGAGGGGAATCCATTTTACAGAAAAAAACTATTGTCCAACTGTCAGATGCTATCGACCGCAAGTCACGTGGACCTGGAGACAGGAGGTTGTGATCAGCATCACAATCAGAGCTCCAATCGCCAGGTCCTGGACCACCGAGGCAGAAACGCCGGCCTGTGAGAGCATCAGCAATTAATAACTGCTACAGAGGAGCAGATAAAACGTCCGCCCGTCTAATGTGACATCTAAGAGACAGACTTAATTAGGAAGCTAATAAAGCATGTTAAAGGCATAGAAACAATGCTTTCAGCTCAGGGATCCACTCTTAAAACCCCGATACCAGGCCTCACCGCTCCTCTCCCGTAAAACCCCGATACCGGGCCTCACGGCTCCGTTCTCGTTAAACCCCGATACCGGGCCTCGCGGCTCCTCTCTCGTAAAACCCCAATACCGGGCCTCGCGGCTCCTCTCTCGTAAAACCCCGATAATGGGCCTCGCGGCTCCTCTCTCGTAAAACCCCGATACCGGGCCTCGCGGCTCCTCTCTCGTAAAACCCCGATACCGGGCCCCGCAGCTCCTCTCTCGTAAAACCCTGATACCGGGCCCCGCAGCTCCTCTCTCGTAAAACCCCGATACCGCCCCCGCAGTTCCTCTCTCGTAACACCCCGATACCGGGCCTCGACGCTGCTCTCTCGTAAAACCCCGATACCGGGCCTCACGGCTCCTCTCTCGTAAAACCCCGATACCAGGCCCCGCCGCTCCTCTCTCGTAAAACCCCGATACCAGGCCTCGCCGCTCCTCTCTCGTAAAACCCCGATACCAGGCCTCGCCGCTCCTCTCTCGTTAAAAACCCAGATACCAGGCCTCGCCGCTCCTCTCTCGTTAAAAACCCAGATACCAGGCCTCGCAGCTCCTCTCTCGTAAAACCCCGATACCGGGCCTCACGGCTCCACTCTCGTAAAACCCCGATACCGGGCCTCACGGCTCCACTCTCGTAAAACCCCGATACCGGGCCTCACGGCTCCACTCTCGTAAAACCCCGATACCGGGCCTCGCGGCTCCTCTCTCGGAAAACCCCGATACCGGGCCTCGCGGCTCCTCTCTCAGAAAACCCCGATACCGGGCCTCACGGCTCCTCTCTCGTAAAACCCCGATACCGGGCCTCGCGGCTCCTCTCTCGTTAAAAACCCTGATACCGGGCCTCACGGCTCCTCTCTCGTAAAACCCCGATACCAGGCCCCGCGCTCCTCTCTCGTAAAACCCCGATACCAGGCTTTACCGCTCCATTCTCGTAAAACCCGGACACCAGGCCTCACCGCGCTCTCACACATCCATGTTCCAGGGCTCACCGCTTCTCACACACTTATCAACTCATACAAGCAACACAAACATATTTCTACTGCCGAGATCAAGCACATGTACTATATGTCCTGCATGTCAGAGGAGACAGCGGACCCCATCAGCTTCCACAGTCATCAACAGAAAACCAGCCACATTCCTAGGCCTATTGGCCACCTGCCTCCGGGGACTCGTCTAGCCCACAAGTAAGGGTGGCCGTACACATTCAGGTTCAGATCCAGTTCCTTTTCTGCAGTTTTTGAAAGTGTGGATCATAACAGGAGATAAAGTATAAAAGACAGATACTTCTTTCAATTTACTCCCGGTTTGGCATCAAAAACTGCATTAAAAAAACTCTGAAAAAAACCTGAATGTGTATGAACAGCCTAAGACTGATGTGCCTATCATTGCAGCTGGGCCTCAGTGCACTTATTAAAAGATGGAGAAAGGCTCATAGACTCCCATCCCGGCAGAAGTAGCGCCCCATCCACCCGGCGAGATCTCATTAGTGGGTTCTGCTTTTCAATGATATAAGTGACAGGCTCTGGCCTCAATCTGTTCTCTCCTTTCTATTGTCCCGCTGAATGCACAAGGGGCGCTCAGAGATGGTCATCTATCTGCAGAAGGAAGCCATGCATGAAAGTGACAATTTCCATAGCAATATTAGGCGGCGGCAGCCACTGACCAGAAACCCTGGGAATTGTCTCGGTTTCTAAGCCTCTGACAAATTTGAGTCTCTGCAAATCACCTCGACTCCATGATGTCCTCACTAGTCCAAAGCTTCAGGTGGAATAGCCGCTTCTACCATGACAAATACGCGGTACGAAGGACGCGACTCCACTACGCAAGGCTGATCTATTCACGTAAAGAGACTAAGATGGCTGCAGTGCTGCAGGTAATGACACGTTAGTGAGGGGTGATCAGATTCCAGTCTTATAAGGCCGCACAGAAAGAACGTGTTTGAGTGCGTCCGTGTGAACTCACCCTTGGGTGCAGACTGCTAAAGGACATGTTTTTTCCTAGAATTCATTGCCTGCCCTAGGTCCATAAGTTGTCAGCAAGACAGCATGTTATCCATGCAGATGAATGACCTCCATAATGACATCCCTGCAAGCTGCAGCCACCAGGATGTAGATGGCAATGTATGTAGCATGAATCCCATTGTGTGCCCACCATATAAGACCCTGCAAGCAGAAGACGAAAGTATGAGAGGAGTCTCAGATAAAGGATACGTGGGGAAATCGCAACAAGTAAACCGAGATCCTACGCTACTGGACAAGTCTCTACTCCATCACCACCACTGGAGACTATAAAAACAGAGAAGATACTGAGCGTAAAACACAACTGACCAGAATGATGGTGGTCAGGACTTCAGAGGAGTGTTTAATCTAAGGTCTACAGCCAAGAGAGGGACCACGGTCAAGACTGGGGTCAGTTGGCAGAGGACATTCCACTAGGGGTGGGATGTGGGACATTTAATTTTTGGTTGCCAGTGTTCCCCAGATGTCCAAGCTGTTCTCTGGAGAAATAAATATATTAAAATAGGCTACAGAACTGGAAATCACTTAACAGAACCCTGACGTCCACCATACACACAGGGAGGTGGACAAGTAAGGACTGTGACTGTGTTCCAGTAATGTGACCAAAGCTCTGCCAGCTCAATTGTCCTGAACGCCCTTTTCTCACTTGGTGGTAGAGTCATAGGGGACTGTGGAGATAAAATAAAATAAAAACTCACTGAATTGAGCAGATTCTGAACTTTTAAAGGTTATAGTTTCCATAATTACATCACACCTGGATGTAAACTGCACAGGACGCACCAGAAAAGGACGCAAACCATTCACTGCGTTTCCAAAAACACCAAGACCTGGAGTGGCCCTTACATTTCATGACTAGCCCAACTCTAGCTAACACATACACGACCTGCAATTTCTGGACTCTGATGTTTTTGCACATGGTTCTTTACGTTTTTCTGCGGGGTTGTAGAATTGTTCTGGTTAATGCAGATTCCAGAACTGAGGTGTGAGACACCACTACTCGGTCTGGGGGTGCATGCATTGTTGGTGGACCCATCGTCAGGAGAAGTTAAACTGAAGAACATAGACACCCCAGCACTGAGTGGCACTGCTGGCAGTTTCCATCTTTAACACAGGCTTATTATCCTGTTGGCAATGATTTGTCGTCTTAAAGTGGTGCCAAGCTGCTCAAGCCCGTCTCCAAGAGCCTCCCCCATCAGGTGTCCAAAAACGACTCACAATCCTCCCGGGACGAATCATGAAATGACTCAACAAAGCGTTGGTGGGAGAAACAAAGGAATAAGCTCCCAGGGGATGGAGGTGGAAGACGGCAAGAAGCTTCCGTTTTATGGCAGTCAAGCTCTTCTCTTCGAGACGCCCTCAGATGATCATCCTCCAGATGCCAGGCTGGTGGCTTTATTCTTAATTAATCAGATATGAGGAAAGCAAACGGCTCCTTCCATTACGAGAGAAGACGCTGCAGCAGGATGTGGTCTGAGACGGGACAAACGTCTTAATGAGCACATATAGTCTGCGGGCCAATCGATCCCAGCACCACACATTACAAGCAGGTTCCGGATGATCGCCATGTTGGGAGCGAGGCGTCCATCCGATACAGGAATGCACATTATTCCCCAGTAACCTGGTGACATGCCGGAGGGAGTAAACATGGAGATGTATTCCTTTCTAGATGATCAGGAGCTCAGTTCTATCAGAGGCATCATACATTTATTACAAAACCCATCGCCTGGAACATTGTCACAATGTACGCCCATCAATAATCAGATCTAAGCCATAGAGGTCCTTACACACACACAGAGCTAGGCAGGAGGTAAATGATGCCTCACACCCCATCCTTACTGACAAAGCATTAGTAGGTGGCAATCCTTACGATACATGGAATGTACACAGGCCAGGGCGTCTCAGGATGGGGATGTGTTGGCCGCACCTTCAAGGGCTCCTTACAGCTCTGTAGACCCACACAAGGTTTTACCGGCCAGATGTGCATTGATTTAAACAAAATGGTCTCTAGAGAAAGACGAGAAAACTGCACATCACGACAAATTGCAAACCCAGCAGAGGTCACGGATCTGAGGGACAATGTATTCACTGCAGGAGGAACAGGCGAAAACGCCTCTGTACACAGCTCTGGGGGGGGGGGGGGGGGTTCACACGCCATAAGGACTATTCCCAGGTTTAGTAATCTGTAGGGTCACCACCAAATCCTCATCTCAGAACCCCTCGGTACATAGCTCTGGGGGTCACACCAGGAGAAACTCCCTAGGAATGAGGTGGATTGCCGGGTTCAGTATTCTGTGGGGTCACCACTGAATCATCACCACAATTCTGAGGGGTCCTCAAAAGTTCCTTAAGATGCAGTCCCTGCTCTCTGGTGTTTCTAAAAATCTACAAATTCAACCTGGCCCAACACCTAGCGCTAGATGGCCGACAACTACTCATGAACTTTGCCATCAAGCTGAGCCGGTGTTATTACTGGGCAGGTGACCTCTGGGGAGAGACGTGCTGAGCATAGGAGCACACAATCTCACAGGAGAGGTGAACAGCTTCACCAGGGAATTGCAAGTTGCAGATGTGACCGGCACAAGAACCTCCGGAGGACAGAAGCACAAACAACAAGGAAGTCCCGACATGGCATGAGGAGCCCTGGGGGCTGAGACATCAGGGAGCACACCTTGTACAGCCCGGCCACCTCACAGAGACATCTGCTGAAAGGGGTGACCAAAGATACAGGGCAGTCTGAGACTTGGTCCTCCAACCAACATCCACAAAACAGTCTATTGCTCCCCGTTATCAGCCATTACAGGGGAGAGGATGACTGTAGGACAGGAGAATACAGTCTATTGCCTCCTGTTATCAGCCATTTCAGGGGGGAGGATGACTGTAGGACAGGAGAATACAGTCTATTGCCGCCTGTTATCAGCCATTTCAGGGGAGAGGATGACTGTAGGACAGGAGAATACAATCTATTGCCTCCTGTTATCAGCCATTTCAGGGGAGAGGATGACTGTAGGACAGGAGAATACAGTCTATTGCCCCCTGTTATCAGCCATTTCAGGGGAGATGATGACTGTAGGACAGGACAATACAGTCTATTGCCTCCTGTTATCAGCCATTTCAGGGGAGAGGATGACTGTAGGACAGGAGAATACAGTCTATTGCCCCCTGTTATCAGCCATTTCAGGGGAGAGGGTGACTGTAGGACAGGAGAATACAGTCTATTGCTCCCTGTTATCAGCCATTTCAGAGGAGAGGATGACTGTAGGACAGGAGAATACAATCTATTGCCCCCTGTTATCAGCCATTTCAGGGGAGAGGATGACTGTAGGACAGGAGAATACAGTCTATTGCCCCTGTTATCAGCCATTTCAGGGGAGAGGATGACTGTAGGACAGGAGAATACAATCTATTGCCCCCTGTTATCAGCCATTTCAGGGGAGAGGGTGACTGTAGGACAGGAGAATACAGTCTATTGCCCCCGGTTATCAGCCATTTCAGGGGAGAGGATGACTGTAGGACAGGAGAATACAGTGTATTGCTCCCTGTTATCAGCCATTTCAGGGGAGAGGATGACTGTAGGACAGGAGAATACAATCTATTGCTCCCTGTTATCAGACATTTCAGGGGAGAGGATGACTGTAGGACAGGAGAATACAATCTATTGTCCCCTGTTATAAGCCATTTCAGGGGAGAGGATGACTGTAGGACAGGAGAATACAATCTATTGCCGCCTGTTATCAGCCATTTCAGGGGAGAGGATGACTGTAGGACAGGAGAATACAGTCTATTGCCCCCTGTTATCAGCCATTTCAGAGGAGAGGATGACTGTAGGACAGAAGAATACAGTCTATTGCCCCCTGTTATCAGCCATTTCAGGGGAGATGATGACTGTAGGACAGGAGAATACAATCTATTGCCTCCTGTTATCAGCCATTTCAGGGGAGAGGATGACTGTAGGACAGGAGAATACAGTCTATTGCCCCCTGTTATCAGCCATTTCAGGGGAGATGATGACTGTAGGACAGGACAATACAGTCTATTGCCTCCTGTTATCAGCCATTTCAGGGGAGAGGATGACTGTAGGACAGGAGAATACAGTCTATTGCCCCCTGTTATCAGCCATTTCAGGGGAGAGGGTGACTGTAGGACAGGAGAATACAGTCTATTGCTCCCTGTTATCAGCCATTTCAGAGGAGAGGATGACTGTAGGACAGGAGAATACAATCTATTGCCCCCTGTTATCAGCCATTTCAGGGGAGAGGATGACTGTAGGACAGGAGAATACAGTCTATTGCCCCTGTTATCAGCCATTTCAGGGGAGAGGATGACTGTAGGACAGGAGAATACAATCTATTGCCCCCTGTTATCAGCCATTTCAGGGGAGAGGGTGACTGTAGGACAGGAGAATACAGTCTATTGCCCCCGGTTATCAGCCATTTCAGGGGAGAGGATGACTGTAGGACAGGAGAATACAATCTATTGCCCCCTGTTATCAGCCATTATAGGGGAGAGGATGACTGTAGGACAGGAGAATACAGTCTATTGCCCCCTGTTATCAGCCATTTCAGGGGAGAGGATGACTGTAGGACAGGAGAATACAATCTATTGCCTCCTGTTATCAGCCATTTCAGGGGAGAGGATGACTGTAGGACAGGAGAATACAATCTATTGCTCCCTGTTATCACCCATTGCAGGGGAGAGGATGACTGTAGGACAGGAGAATACAATCTATTGTCCCCTGTTATAAGCCATTTCAGGGGGAGGATGACTGTAGGACAAGAGAATACAATCTATTGCCGCCTGTTATCAGCCATTTCAGGGGAGAGGATGACTGTAGGACAGGAGAATACAGTCTATTGCCCCCTGTTATCAGCCATTTCAGAGGAGAGGATGACTGTAGGACAGAAGAATACAGTCTATTGCTCCCTGTTATCAGCCATTTCAGAGGAGAGGATGACTGTAGGACAGGAGAATACAGTCTATTGCTCCCTGTTATCACCCATTGCAGGGGAGAGGATGACTGTAGGACAGGAGAATACAATCTATTGTCCCCTGTTATCAGCCATTTCAGGGGAGAGGATGACTGTAGGACAGGAGAATACAGTCTATTGCCCCTGTTATCAGCCATTTCAGGGGAGAGGATGACTGTAGGACAGGAGAATACAATCTATTGCCCCCTGTTATCAGCCATTTCAGAGGAGAGGATGACTGTAGGACAGGAGAATACAGTCTATTGCCCCCTGTTATCAGCCATGTCAGGAGGGAGGATGACTGTAGGACAGGAGAATACAATCTATTGTCCCCTGTTATCAGCCATTTCAGGGGACAGGATGACTGTAGGACAGGAGAATACAGTCTATTGCTCCCTAATATCAGCCATTTCAGGGGAGAGGATGACTGTAGGACAGGAGAATACAGTCTATTGCCCCTGTTATCAGCCATTTCAGGGGAGAGGATGACTGTAGGACAGGAGAATACAATCTATTGCCCCCTGTTATCAGCCATTTCAGGGGAGAGGGTGACTGTAGGACAGGAGAATACAGTCTATTGCCCCCGGTTATCAGCCATTTCAGGGGAGAGGATGACTGTAGGACAGGAGAATACAATCTATTGTCCCCTGTTATAAGCCATTTCAGGGGGAGGATGACTGTAGGACAAGAGAATACAATCTATTGCCGCCTGTTATCAGCCATTTCAGGGGAGAGGATGACTGTAGGACAGGAGAATACAGTCTATTGCCCCCTGTTATCAGCCATTTCAGAGGAGAGGATGACTGTAGGACAGAAGAATACAGTCTATTGCTCCCTGTTATCAGCCATTTCAGAGGAGAGGATGACTGTAGGACAGGAGAATACAGTCTATTGCTCCCTGTTATCACCCATTGCAGGGGAGAGGATGACTGTAGGACAGGAGAATACAATCTATTGTCCCCTGTTATCAGCCATTTCAGGGGAGAGGATGACTGTAGGACAGGAGAATACAGTCTATTGCCCCTGTTATCAGCCATTTCAGGGGAGAGGATGACTGTAGGACAGGAGAATACAATCTATTGCCCCCTGTTATCAGCCATTTCAGAGGAGAGGATGACTGTAGGACAGGAGAATACAGTCTATTGCCCCCTGTTATCAGCCATGTCAGGAGGGAGGATGACTGTAGGACAGGAGAATACAATCTATTGTCCCCTGTTATCAGCCATTTCAGGGGACAGGATGACTGTAGGACAGGAGAATACAGTCTATTGCTCCCTAATATCAGCCATTTCAGGGGAGAGGATGACTGTAGGACAGGAGAATACAGTCTATTGCCCCCTGTTATCAGCCATTTCAGGGGAGAGGATGACTGTAGGACAGGAGAATACAGTCTATTGCCCCCTGTTATCAGCCATTTCAGGGGAGAGGATGACTGTAGGACAGGAGAATACAGTCTATTGCTCCCTGTTATCAGCCATTTCAGGGGAGAGGATGACTGTAGGACAGGAGAATACAGTCTATTACTCCTGTTATCAGCCATTTCAGGGGAGAGGATGACTGTAGGACAGGAGAATACAATCTATTGCTCCCTGTTATCACCCATTGCAGGGGAGAGGATGACTGTAGGACAGGAGAATACAATCTATTGTCCCCTGTTATAAGCCATTGCAGGGGAGAGGATGACTGTAGGACAGGAGAATACAGTCTATTGCCGCCTGTTATCAGCCATTTCAGAGGAGAGGATGACTGTAGGACAGGAGAATACAGTCTATTGCCCCCTGTTATCAGCCATTTCAGAGGAGAGGATGACTGTAGGACAGGAGAATACAGTCTATTGCCCCCGGTTATCAGCCATTTCAGGGGAGAGGATGACTGTAGGACAGGAGAATACAGTCTATTGCTCCCTGTTATCAGCCATTTCAGGGGAGAGGGTGACTGTAGGACAGGAGAATACAGTCTATTGCCCCCGGTTATCAGCCATTTCAGGAGGGAGGATGACTGTAGGACAGGAGAATACAGTCTATTGCCCCCTGTTATCAGCCATTTCAGGGGACAGGATGACTTTAGGAGAGGAGAATACAGTCTATTGCTCCCTAATATCAGCCATTTCAGGGGAGAGGATGACTGTAGGACAGGAGAATACAGTCTATTGCCCCCTGTTATCAGCCACTACAGGGGGGAGGATGACTGTAGGACAGGGGAATACAGTCTATTGCCCCCTGTTATCAGACATTTCAGGGGAGAGGGTGACTGTAGGACAGGAGAATACAGTCTATTGACCCCTGTTATCAGCCATTTCAGGGGAGAGGATGACTGTAGGACAGGAGAATACAGTCTATTGCCTCCTGTTCTCAGCCATTTCAGGGGAGAGGATGACTGTAGGACAGGAGAATACAGTCTATTGCCCCCTGTTATCAGCCATTTCAGGGGAGAGGATGACTGTAGGACAGGAGAATACAGTCTATTGCCCCCTGTTATCAGTCATTTCAGACCAGAGACAGGCTGACTCTAGTGTTCAATGGGATGAATGACAGCAAGTCTAGAAGTCCCCCTTCCCAGACCAACCAGGATTACTACATGTCCCATATCTCCAGAGCGGAGACCCTTCGACATGAGACGGATATCACCTGGTGTAACGGTCTACACCTTTTTTGTGTCGTTCATCACCCGTACAAGGGGAGGATCATCTCTGCTATGCAGCAGGAGGGTTATTTAGCGGAGGATAAGCAGGCGCTAAGTGCTGTGGTTTCGCGCGTACTAATGAGTCTCGGTGTGGCGAACAGAAAGAGGATTTCTCGCCCGATGCAAATTAAATCCCTCTTTATAAAGGGCAGCCTAACGGGAGCAGCCATCATTGATTAAGAGCTTCAATCCCAGCACATCCACTCGTAGACGTCTGATCATCGCCAGAGCCGGTGACCCTGCGGTCCCGCTCAATTAATTATTAACCCGCCTCTCATGCTCCAGGCTCAGCAGATAAACCAGTGTATATTTCACACAGATCCCTCTACAAACCCTGCTAGTAGAGGACGCCAGTCTATTGGGACATACCGTGGCACCCTACTGGTAAGGTGACACAGCAGGCTATGATCTGACACTGCCCCATCACCACAACCACTGTGGTGTGTGCAATCTGACCCATCGACATGTCAAACATCCCAAACAAACATGTCCAGAGATAAGCAGCCGCCAGAGAACACTGCAATCGCTGCCTGCAGGCCAGGAGATAAGCAGCAGTTACAGAGACCACGGGTGATCACTACCTACAGGTCAGGAGATAAGCAGCCACCACAGAGACCACAAGTGATCACTACCTACAGGTCAGGAGATAAGCAGCCACCGCAGAGACCACAAGTGATCACTACCTACAGGTCAGGAGATAAGCAGCCACCACAGAGACCACAAGTGATCACTACCTACAGGTCAGGAGATAAGCAGCCACCACAGAGACCACAGGTGATCACTACCTACAGGACAGGAGACAAGATGCCCCCACAGAGGCCACTGGTGATCACTGCTGCCAGGAACAGGTCTAGAACTCATCTTTAGGTTCTAATCTGGGGGGTCAGGCTACCTCCACATGATGATCTTCAACATCCAGAACACAAGGTAAGTCACTGACAGCAGGTATGAGACATCAGTCCTGGTAATCCAAGGTCCATGATCACCAGACATGAGCCCATCCTGACGGCACTACAATCTCCACTGTCTGGATCAGGAGGATTTGTGAGACAGGGCAAGAAGGACCAAATGTCCAGGACCTCCAGGTGACCATTACCACTGGTACTGCAGAGTTCTCGTGACGGCACTCCCTGCACTGGACTTCACAGATTTGCTGGTGCGAAGGATCACATTAATGGACGAGTGCAGTTATGTGTGTGAACAGTGACTGAGACCGCGGTACATGAGGTGACAGCCTGGGAGCTGTATATATGTACGCAGCACACTGTTGGCCCAGTACACATTGAAGCAGAGCTCTTATAGCGCCCCCGAGAAGCCTCTCCCGGCCGCTGTCAGTCACCGACTCGGCTGAGCGTTATTTCCAATTGGGTGAACATACAAGAAGCAGAGGGGACGGCAAAATCCGCAATTCAAATGCGCCAGCAAAGTGTACAGCGTTCCACCTGGTGACCCCGCAAACATGTCACTCTCCTGCGAACCCGAGCGCAGCCAATGGTATCCATCATCCGGAACCAGCCATAAATTCCACACGAGCACCGCGCCCAAGCCCGGCCTGCCACCCTCATGCATGGTAATGCTGCCCCAAATACCAGGGACAAGCACCCGTCTGTGCTCCCCCTGACAGGAGGACATCGCAGCAGGGTGCACAGGATAGACCCTGCAGAGGAGGGAGACCCTGTCAGAGAGAGGTCACAAAAAATATATACCACCCCAGAGAGAGGTGATAGAAAGAGCGATAGAGACCCCGTGTACTATTCATAGAGGAGAGAGAGAGAGACCCCGTGTACTATTCATAGAGGAGAGAGAGAGACCCCGTGTACTATTCATAGAGGAGAGAGAGAGAGAGAGAGACCCCGTGTACTATTCATAGAGGAGAGAGAGAGACCCCGTGTACTATTCATAGAGGAGAGAGAGAGACCCCGTGTACTATTCATAGAGGTGAGAGAGAGACCCCGTGTACTATTCATAGAGGAGAGAGAGAGACCCCGTGTACTATTCATAGAGGGGAGAGAGAGAGAGAGAGAGAGACCCCGTGTACTATTCATAGAGGTGAGAGAGAGACCCCGTGTACTATTCATAGAGGTGAGAGAGAGACCCCGTGTACTATTCATAGAGGAGAGAGAGAGAGACCCCGTGTACTATTCATAGAGGTGAGAGAGAGAGACCCCGTGTACTATTCATAGAGGTGAGAGAGAGACCCCGTGTACTATTCATAGAGGTGAGAGACCCCGTGTACTATTCATAGAGGTGAGAGAGAGACCCCGTGTACTATTCATAGAGGTGAGAGAGAGACCCCGTGTACTATTCATAGAGGTGAGAGAGAGACCCCGTGTACTATTCATAGAGGTGAGAGAGAGACCCCGTGTACTATTCATAGAGGTGAGAGAGACCCCGTGTACTATTCATAGAGGTGAGAGAGAGACCCCGTGTACTATTCATAGAGGTGAGAGAGAGACCCCGTGTACTATTCATAGAGGTGAGAGAAAGACCCCGTGTACTATTCATAGAGGTGAGAGAGAGACCCCGTGTACTATTCATAGAGGTGAGTGAGAGACCCCGTGTACTATTCATAGAGGTGAGTGAGAGACCCCGTGTACTATTCATAGAGGCGAGAGAGAGACCCCGTGTACTATTCATAGAGGCGAGAGAGAGACCCCCTGTACTATTCATAGAGGTGAGAGAGAGACCCCCTGTACTATTCATAGAGGTGACAGAGATAGAGACCCTCTGTACCAGGGGCATTGCTAGGTTAAAACATTTGGGGCCTGGGCCCCTGATGTTTTGTTCCAAGTCACGAATGTCCAGCCTACCAGATAGATACAACTGTATTGCCATCCTCAGGACAGCTAAACAATTGAATCTAATGCCCTGCAAGCTGAAGGACCTGTGGTGACATCACAGGTCATGTGATCAGTTCGAATTGCAGTAGCTGAAAAGGACCTGCAATTATGTCACCATCATGTGACCAGTGCAGGAGAGGACGGCTCAGCAGTGAAGAGAAGCCCTGGAAAGAGGCTGAGGTGAGGTCGGCTACATGAGGAGAGGTAAGTGAAGGTAGAGGCAGAGCAATGCTGGGAGTTTTAGTTATTTAACTGGGACTGTATGTCAGGGCTGAAGGGAGGGAAGTTATTTACATGGGACTGAAAATTTTGTGGGTGATGTTATTTACATAGGAATGCATGTCGGAGGTCGCTAGGGCAGGGTAATTTTATTTACATGGGACTATATGTTGAAAGCAGCTGTGGGGGGGGGTGATATTTACACGGGACTGAATGTTGAGGGGTAATGTTATTTAGATGGGGCTGTATATTGAAGGCGGTCATGCCATTTACGTGGGACTGTATATTGGAGGGGACTGGAGAGGTGGTTTGATGGTATTTACATGGGACTCTGATGGGAGGGAGGGAAATAATGTTATTTACATGGGACTGTATGGTGGAGGGGCGGAGGAATTATAATTTCTGAGGACACTAAGTGGAGGAATATAACTACAGGGGGCATTATAAATACTGGGAAGGCTTCAGGGTGAGCATTATAACAGTAGGGGGGAGCGATAGAAATATGGGGCCACTGTGGGGGCATTTTAAATCCAGGGGACATTAGGCGTTATTACTACTGGGGGCTCTATAGGAGGGACTTATAGATCTGCCTTATTTCTACTAGGAGCACTATGGGGGCCTTATTACTACTGAGGGGTCTGCAGAGAGCTTTATTACCACTGGGGGAACAATAGGGGAGCCTTATTTCTACTGGGGGCTCTGTGAGGGCAGTATTAATACTGGAGGGCTCGCGTACCGTTTATAGAGAGGCAAGAGCTATAGAGACTCTCTGTACCGTTTATAGAGGTGAGAGAAAGAACGATAGAGACCCTGCATACCATTTCTAGAGAGGTGAGAGAAAGAAAACACGATAGAGACCCTATGTACTATTTATAGAGAAGAGAGAGAGAGAGAGAGACCCTGAGTACCATTTATAGAGAGGCGAGAGAAAGAAAACACTATAGAGACCCCATGTACTATTTATAGAGAGGAGAGAGAGAGAGAGAGAGAGAGAGAGAGAGAGAGAGAGAGAGAGAGAGAGAGAGAGAGAGAGAGAGAGAGAGAGAGAGAGAGAGAGAGAGAGAGAGACCCTGCGTATCATTTATAGAGAGAGGTGAGAGAAAGAAAACACGATAGAGACCCCATGTACCATTTATAGAGAGGCGAGAGAGAGAAAGAAAGAGACCCTGCGTACCATTTATAGAGAGGTGAGAGAAAGAAAACACTATAGAGACCCCATGTACTATTTATAGAGAGGAGAGAGAGAGAGAGAGAGACCCTGAGTACCATTTATAGAGAGGCGAGAGAGACCCTGAGTACCATTTATAGAGAGGCGAGAGAGAGAGAGACCCTGTGTACCATTTATAGAGAGGCGAGAGAGAGAAAGAGACCCTGCGTATCATTTATAGAGAGGCGAGAGAGAGAAAGAGACCCTGCGTATCATTTATAGAGAGGCGAGAGAGAGAAAGAGACCCTGCGTATCATTTATAGAGAGGCGAGAGAGAGAAAGAGACCCTGCGTATCATTTATAGAGAGGCGAGAGAGAGAAAGAGACCCTGCGTATCATTTATAGAGAGGCGAGAGAGAGAGAGAAAGAGACCCTGCGTATCATTTAGGAGATGTGTGAGAAAGAGCGCATGAGATCCCGGATACCAATTATACATCCCCTGGACACAGACCACTAAATACATAACCACACACACACATTAAATTAAATTCAATCTTTATTAGTTAAAAATGTATAAATACATAATTGTGGACAAATTGTATACATAGCAGTGGATTACAGGAAAATTCTGCGACAATATAAAAGGTTCACTCCTTCCAAAAACTCCTGGTAACTGTAATACAGATTCACAAAAATATGCGTAGTGGCAATAGTGCCCCCAAGAGGAAGCATTAGGGAAATGCGCGTTGGGGTGGGCGATCTCCTTGCACTCCTGGTATCCATTGTGGCATGTAGGTGCTTGGTCTGTTGATCCAACATGTCTGTTGTGCCCCTATCAGTATGGTTGGTGCTGTAGTGTGGATCCATACGGAGGTCCACTAGTGTGGCTGTGGACTACCAAAGGGGTTTTTGTGTCGGACATGTGCGGTGCTGCCTTGGTGCAGACACCATCTTTTTGTATTATCTTAGCCTACAGATATGCGGTTTTTGTAATTTGCTATTTGTGCTCAGTTTGAACCATTGTGTCCACACTTTTGTACCATGCATGGTCTTTGAATTCTAAGGTTGGACTCTATGGCTCAAGTGCACCCGACATCGCATCATTATTCAGACCTGCATAAGCCAATTACACCTACCTGACCTGTTGGCCTATTTTTGACAGCATAATAAAACTATTGCCACTACGCATATTTTTGTAAATCTGTATTACCGTTACCAGGAGTTTTTGGAAGGAGTGAATTTTCCTGTAATCACTGCTATGTATACAATTTGTCCACAATTTTTAACTAATAAAGATTGAATTTAATATAATATAATATATGGGTGTGGTTATGTATTTGGTGGTCTGTTGGGTGTTGACACACATTACAGTACTGGTGTTTTACAAATATCGGTATCCCCTGGACACAAAGAAAGAAGAACCATCCATACCCCTCCACCCCCCGTCCCCCACCATTTGACATCCATACCCCTCCACTCCCCATCCCCCACCATTCCTCTCCCCCCCTGCCCGGACACCCTCCATACCCCTCCCCCCCCCCCGGACACCCTCCATACCCCCCCCCCCCCTGCCCGGACACCCTCCATACCTCTCCCCCCCCTGCCCGGACACCCTCCATACCTCTCCCCCCCCCTGCCCGGACACCCTCCATACCTCTCCCCCCCCCTGCCCGGACACCCTCCATACCTCTCCCCCCCCCTGCCCGGACACCCTCCATACCTCTCCCCCCCCTGCCCGGACACCCTCCATACCCCTCCCCCCCCTGCCCGGACACCCTCCATACCTCTCCCCCCCCTGCCCGGACACCCTCCATACCTCTCCCCCCCCTGCCCGGACACCCTCCATACCTCTCGCGCCCCCCCGGACACCCTCCATACCTCTCGCGCCCCCCCGGACACCCTCCATACCTCTCCCCCCCCCCCCCCCCGCCCGGACACCCTCCATACCCCCCCCCCCCCCTGCCCGGACACCCTCCATACCCCCCCCCCCCCTGCCCGGACACCCTCCATACCTCTCCCCCCCCTGCCCGGACACCCTCCATACCTCTCCCCCTCCTGCCCGGACACCCTCCATACCTCTCCCCCCCCTGCCCGGACACCCTCCATACCTCTCTACCTCTCCCCCCTGCCCGGACACCCTCCATACCTCTCCCCCCCTGCACGGACACCCTCCATACCTCTCCCCCCTGCACGGACACCCTCCATACCTCTCCCCCCCTGCACGGACACCCTCCATACCTCTCCCCCCCTGCACGGACACCCTCCATACCTCTCCCCCCTGCACGGACACCCTCCATACCTCTCCCCCCATCATTCATACCTCTCCTGGACATCATCCATACCTCTCTGCCCCCTGTGACAGTGGGTGTCCTGCTCTCACAAGGTCGCCATGTAAATTAGGAGGAGTCATTAGGATGTAACTGCGGGGGATGAGACTTGTGTCTTAATTGCAGAGCATGAAGTGCTGATTCTAGACGGCTCCAGAGTCTGCGCCTCCTCCCAGCAGGCAAATCACAGGCCGGAGAGCCGCCCGTCACATGGAGGTGACCCGCTCTACTCAGTGCCCGCATTTACGTCTGTGCCTCACTGTGGGGTCATGTGATGTCTAACAGCGGCATTTTATGTGGCTCCATCGTGTAGGAGAATCCGCCATGTTACAATGCGGGAACACCATGAGCAGACGCCCCAAAGCCGCTGATTAACCCCTTCCATCTCCCTAATGGAATGGATGCTACTAATGACCACCTGACATCAATGAACATCTAATGAGAGGCGAAGCCCCCCCACCCCACCCCTGCAGTTCGCATCCACTGGATGACTGCAAGCTCTTGAGAACAGGCTCAGCACCCCACCGTCAGGGCTGAGGTGTGGTTTATGAGCCGGAAGAAGAGGAGCAGCAGGATGAGGAGATAAATCGCATCCCGGCAATGAAAGCCGCCATTCCTGACACCAACATGCCATAAATCAGCTTTATGAGGTCATTTAGAAGCTGGCAGAGATCTGCAATTCAAAGTAATTCAGAGGGAGTAGGAACCAACGCCAGATGAAGAGGCTTTTATTAGGAAGCGTAAGCTCTGCAGACAAGGCCTGGCTTGTAACTAGTCAGCAGAGAAGCCGCAGGACAGACTCTGAGGAGGCAGCTTCCTCCCGCCAGTGTAAACATTGCTGCCGCCATCTTACAGGGCCCGGCGAAAATCTGGGTTAAAATATTCCATTTCTTGTCCTGAATAATTCATGGGGGATTCATCTCCACACGATTTACAAACATCAAAGCGGCAGAGCCAAGGTGCCGGAGCGGCGCCCTCGACCTTCACGACGAGCCTTTGAAGAACCACACAATAAAATAATTCAAATGTGCCCCAAAGACTCGGAGAGTCACAAATCCCGGGAAAAAAAGGAGAGGAGAAAGATGATCCACAGCAGGGGCGGATGCCGGGCGAGGAGACGACAACATCGCCACGGCCGCACCACGATCAGGACGGATGAGGCTGTAACACGCCGCACATTAGATCGGCAAGAGCGCGCCACCATTAGCAGTCATCACCGCTCCCGCATACTCATGGTTCAGGTCTCTCTTATACAAGTCAAACATTTCTAGTACAAGGATCAAAACTGCCAGGCTCCCTCCCCGAGTTTCGAGGCCCGTCGCCCTGCCCGAGTTTCGAGGGCCGTCTTTTGAAAAAATTATGCTTAAATTGTGTTAAAAGGAGTTAAAATTTGTTTGTTTGCGCGGGGGCGCTGAGGTTTTTGGAAATGAAGGAAACCAGACAGGGACTTAGAGCTAACGGCAAAGGTCTGTACATAACATGTGATCGATACCTTTGCAGAAAACAGAAATGTGGTGATAACGGTCACTGCCGGTGAGAAGGTAAAAAAAGTATGTATTGGGTCTTTTTGATGACACCTTCCTCTAGGTCACCTCCATGCTGCAAGTAAAAAACTTTCTAAAATTCAGATGACCCTTATAGAAGATACTTTATAGAAGAAAAATTTCCGCAACACAGTCGCCCGGTTCCTTCCCCGGGTTTCGACGCCCGCCTTCTTCCCCCTGGGTTTCGAGGCCCGCCGCTCGCCACCTCCTCTCCCCCCCCCCCTCCGGGTTTCGAGGCCCGCCGCTCGCCTCCTCCCCCCCCGGGTTTCAAAGGCCCGCCACCTCCCCCCCAGGTTTCGAGGCCCGCCACTCGTCGCCTCCCCCCCCCCGGGTTTCGAGGCCCGCTGCTCGCCTCCTCCCCCACCCCCCTGGGTTTCAAGGCCCGCCCCTCGCCTCCTTCCCCGGGTTTCGACGCCCGCCTTCTTCCCCCTGGGTTTCGAGGCCCGCCGCTCGCCTCCTCTCACCCCCCCCCGGGTTTCGAGGCCCGCCGCTCGCCTCCTCCCCCACCCCCCTGGGTTTCGAGGCCCGCCCCTCGCCTCCTTCCCCGGGTTTCGACGCCCGCCTTCTTCCCCCTGGGTTTCGAGGCCCACCGCTCGCCTCCTTCCCCCCCCCCCCCTCCGGGTTTCGAGGCCCGCCGTCCGCCTCCCCCCCCCCCGAGTTTCGAGGCCCCCCGCCTTCCCCCGCGTCTCGAGGCCCGCCGCCTCCCCCCCCCCCGGGTTTCGAGGCCCGACGCCTAACCCCCCCCCCCCGGGTTTCGAGGCCCGACGCCTAACCCCCCCCCCCGGGTTTCGAGACCCGACGCCTAACCCCCCCCCCCCGGGTTTCGAGGCCCGACGCCTAACCCCCCCCCCCCCCGGGTTTCGAGACCCGACGCCTAACCCCCCCCCCCCCCGGGTTTCGAGGCCCGACGCCTAACCCCCCCCCCCGGGTTTCGAGACCCGACGCCTAACCCCCCCCCTCCGGGTTTCGAGGCCCACCGCTCGCCTCCCCCCACCCCCCGGGTTTCGAGGCCCGCCGCCTTCCCCGCCCCCCCCTGGTTTTGACACAGTCGCCCGGCTCCTTCCCCGGGTTTCGACGCCCGCCTTCTTCCCCCTGGGTTTCGAGGCCCGCCGCTCGCCTCCTCTCACCCCCCCTTCGGGTTTCAAGGCCCGCTGCTCGCCTCCTCCCCCCCCCCCCGGGTTTCGAGGCCCGCCGCCTTCCCCCCCCCCCCGGGTTTCGAGGCCCGCCGCTCGCCTCCTCTCACCCCCCCTTCGGGTTTCAAGGCCCGCTGCTCGCCTCCTCCCCCCCCCCCGGGTTTCGAGGCCCGCCGCCTTCCCCCCCCCCCCGGGTTTCGAGGCCCGCCCCTCGCCTCCTTCCCCGGGTTTCGACGCCCGCCTTCTTCCCCCTGGGTTTCGAGGCCCACCGCTCGCCTCCTTCCCCCCCCCCTCCGGGTTTCGAGGCCCGCCGTCCGCCTCCCCCCCCCCCGAGTTTCGAGGCCCCCCGCCTTCCCCCGCGTCTCGAGGCCCGCCGCCTCCCCCCCCCCCGGGTTTCGAGGCTTGACGCCTAACCCCCCCCCCCCCACGGGTTTCGAGGCCCGACGCCTAACCCCCCCCCCCGGGTTTCGAGGCTTGACGCCTAACCCCCCCCCCCGGGTTTCGAGGCCCGACGCCTAACCCCCCCCCCCCCCCCGGGTTTCGAGGCCCGACGCCTAACCCCCCCCGGGTTTCGAGGCCCGACGCCTAACCCCCCCCCCCCCGGGTTTCGAGGCCCGACGCCTAACCCCCCCCCCCCGGGTTTCGAGGCCCGACGCCTAACGAGGCTCCCCCTCCCCCGGGTTTCGAGGCCCGACGCCTAACCCCCCCCCCGCGTTTCGAGGCCCGACGCCTAACCCCCCCCCCGGGATTCGAGGCCCGACGCCTAACCCCCCCCCCCCCCCGGGTTTCGAGGCCCGACGCCTAACCCCCCCCCCCCCCCCCCGGGTTTCGAGGCCCGCCCCCTAACCCCCCCCCCCCCCCCCGGGTTTCGAGGCCCGACGCCTAACCCCCCCCCCCCCCCCCCCGGGTTTCGAGGCCTGACGCCTAACCCCCCCCCCCCCCCCCCCGGGTTTCGAGGCCTGACGCCTAACCCCCCCCCCCCCCCCCGGGTTTCGAGGCCCGACGCCTAACCCCCCCCCCCCCCCCCCCCGGGTTTCGAGGCCCGACGCTCGTCTCCCTCCCCAGGTTTCGAGGAAAGTCTTTAAACTTTTTAAATTGTAATCTCATTCTGGGTTCTCTATGAGGGTGATCACCACCATGGAGACCCCGTGTAAGCGATAGAGCCTGACTGCACACGTCAGAGGAGAGATTTCATCACCAGCACGGGTGCCCTGTAAACCATCTGCGCCAGTGAGGGATCACCGGATAAGTAATGTGTTTACCAAGCAGCACCAGTCCTTCCTTCCTCTAATTTACCGCTGCTGATCAGACTCAGAATCCATTAAGGTTCCTTCACTTTGATTTATCTGCTGCCTGCGGCTGGGAGCGGAGGTAACACAGCGGCTCCGCACTTCCCCAGCATCGCACCTTGTTAGTACCAGAGATGTAATGGCATCAAGCCTGGACCAGCTGACCTGGGCCCCTGTACACAACACACACGGAGGATGACAACAAGGACCCCACCTGCAGGAAACCCCGAGCCGTGGCGTATGAGGGCAGCTGTCCTCACCAGTACGCTGCGCAGTCAGCGGGCCAGACACACGTGCATCAGCCCATTAGACCCATATCCATCAGTCTACTTCCCTCCCCCACACTGCTGCTGTCAGAAAGGTTTACAGCAACAGAGCATGGCCGCCGTATCCGAGCCCTAAATTAGTAACAAGCTCTCCCGGATCTACATATCAGAACCATTTACTGCATGGCTGCGCACACGCTGGAGGAGGGGTGGGGACCCAGCAGCCTGCCCCTCGCCCATCCAATGCCCCCTATTACTACTCCACAGGGGGTAAGTACACCGCAGAACCTCTCAATACAAGTTACTGTCCTGAGTGCTAGCTATTTATCTATATAAATATATATCTATATGTCTACACGCACACCTGCACAGTCCCGAGGACTCGACACATACAGCAACGCACAGTCCCGAGGACTCGACACATACAGCAACGCACAGTCCCGAGGACTCGACACATACAGCCACGCACAGTCCCGAGGACTCGACACATACAGCCACGCACAGTCCCGAGGACTCGACACATACAGCCACGCACAGTCCCGAGGACTCGACACATACAGCCACGCACAGTCCCGAGGACTCGACACATACAGCCACGCACAGTCCCGAGGACTCGACACATACAGCCACGCACAGTCCCGAGGACTCGACACATACAGCCAGTACTGCTTTGATATGATCACATGATCCCAGAGACGTCTCCTTTAAAAGCAGTGGGGAAGACTGTTCACATCATGCGGATGACTGCTTATGTAGGACAGTCTCGGCCATGTAACACTGCAGTGACAAACACAGCAAAGAACTCTACACAGGAGCCTCCACCAGCGGCAGAGGGTCTACGGCCCAGTCATGGAGCCCACTGCTCTGCCACTATACTGGTAAGATCAGTGACCCATACAAGTGATGACGAAGATTCACCCCGACACTGAGGTCAGAGGATAGGTCCACCAGTATAACCATCAGAAATATGGACAGGACAGTTCAGTGGACATGTTTGTTTAGCACTGACAGTCTTCAGCCAGTCACTGGACGCAACTTCTCCAAAGTCAGATAACCACCCTGGTTCACACATGTGATCACCCCATCCATGATGGGTATTGTCACCAGCTAACCAGTCTATAGGTACACAGAACTGGTACATCAAAATGAATCCAACTGCACAGATGATAGTCTTGGCAAATAAGGCACCCACCACCACTGGGGTAGACCGTGTACACCTCACCGAGATGGCTGATAACATGATGATTGCCCCTTTATAAAGTTGCCATCTTGACCATACAGAGTTGTTGCGCTCACATCCATGACATTTCCCTGGCCGGTTGTTATCTCTAAGCGTCCGACCATTGGGGTTTCCGGCTAACGAGATCGATGCGGCACTAAATTGGGTTTTAATTAAACAATCAATCTCCATCCACTTACTCAATTAGTGGCCCCAACGATATTCAGTCACCACACAATACTTGCTGTTCTGCACAGGAGAACCGAAGATGTCAACCCTCCAGACATCTGCAAGGTGACCCAAGTCCTCTCCCCACCACGAAGATAGACAACATGGAAGACCTCACAAACCCATACCGATCACCCGTCAGTATGGATAGACCAGAAGGACCCCAGACGAGACTAAATGCCATGGTACACACTTTATCTGCACAGGCCAAAGCCACTGAATAGTAAAGGAGTGATGTCCTTCATCACCATGGGCCAGCCACACGAGGGCACACTGCTGCTCAGTTACCCATGTGAGGTCCATGTACACACTGTACACAAAGACATATGGGATGAGGGCAAGAAACGCCCAGGAAAAATGCCTTACTTATTAACAAAATTCTGTATTACTCAACAGGGATCTCCAAGTCAACATTTTGATGATGCGTTAGGATCAGGTCAGAACTTCCTGAATCGCTACATGTGTGCCCAGTTGTGCTCCAGAGGAGACACGACTCTAGAGTTTGGTCAGGGCCCTCTGGCGATGTTACTCACGTAGTCTCATGTAACAATGAAGTTCTCATATTGTAATGAAGAACCAGGAATATAACACTCCACCAGCAAAGGGGTTAAAGAGAACCTCCGTGTACCTGCAGACAAGGGAACCCCCCACCATGCCACAGTCTAAAGGTTCGGTGATACAGGGAGAAGCCACATGTATATGGGATGCTTGGTGGTCATACTCACCACTCAATCTTCGCACCAGCCTATCACAGTTCACATAGGAGGACCAGATGGCATAGAAGACGGGCACGTCTCACCACCCATCTGTATGTGCTAGACAGATTCATATGCGTTTGTTATGTCAGAAGACGATGGCACAGAAGGAGCATTACAGGCCATGTGTGGTGGAGAAGGAAGGAATGTTCAACAACAAAGTGGAGGAGAACCATGTGTCCAACGGAAAGATGACCCGTGGGCAGCACAGCAGATGTTGCCCTCTCCGAACCTTCTCCCCCAGATTAGATCAGAGAATTTCCTGGCATGGAGACGTGTGACAATGACCACAGCTGCTTCACACTACGGACGACTCCGCTCTGACAATTCCCAACCCAATCTCTTCTGACATACGCCTCCATTTAACTGCCTCGAAGAAGAACGAGGCACGCGTCATAAGCGGCAGAGAGAACAGAGAGCTCAGAACATGAGGAAAAGACGACGCCACGCAGATAATGTGTCAGGTGGAGAGAAATTGGGCAGCAGGGATTCTGACAGATCCACCATCATCCATGAGAGAGACTCAACAGCCATGTGAGAAGACAATCAGCTCCTCACAACCCTGGGCACGCTACCACAGAAAGGAGGCTTTGGGGAAGACTTAGGCCTCATGCACACGACAGTGAAAAAAAACATCCGTTAAAAACAGACACATGGCCATTTTGCATTAGTGTGTGCATCCATTTTCTGGCCGTGTCTCCGTTTTTAATGTCCGTTTTGGATCAGTTTTTCATGTCCGTTAAAAACGGACATAAAAAAAAAAAAAAAGATGAATTTGATTGCCAGTTATTTCTAGACCCACCCTTCTGAGAACACCCACAGGATGGAAGGCCCCCAGCTAAATAAATGTCCCCCACAGTGTATATCATTTTTTTTTAACCACCACTAGCTTTAATAATGCCCCCAATGTAGGGCCCCATCTTAAATAATGCCCCCCATAGTGTGTTTCTTTTTAGGGCCCCCCAGCTTTATAATGTCCCCCATAGTTTATGTAATGCCCCCAAAGTGTCCTGCAACAAAGAAAAACAAAAACAAAACAAGCCCTCACCCTAGCCACGTGCTCGCACTGCAGCAGTCTCTTCACAGAACGGGACCTGCCGAAGGTGCGCGATGACGTCACTGCGCGCTCCCACATGGTTACATCACCACGCAGATCGCAGGTCCTGCTCAATGAAGAGAGAAGAGACTGCAGCAACGCGAGCAAGTGGATGAGGTGAGTTTTTTTTAACCCCTAAATGGCCTGTGTACCCGTTTTGAACGGCCGTTAGACGGGTGCACTCCTGTCCAATCGGCCGTTAAAAACTGTCCCATTGACTTCAATGGGGTCCGTCCGGCCGTGAAAACGGCCAAAGATAGGACATGTCCTATTTTTGGACGGACGCTAGTCACTGGCCGTTAAAAGAACGGCCATGTGAATAGCCCCATAGACTTTCACTGGTGCTAAAAATGCCCGTGTGACGGCTGTCACGCAGCCATTTTTCACTGTCGTGTGCATGTAGCCTTACTGACACAGGTTAATAGTAAGACCATGTGAACTTAATATTAACTGATCTGGTGACACATGCAAAACTGGAGCCAGAGCACCTCCAATCTACCTTCAGCCCATACATCACCACACATGATACCAGACACATTACCCCACACAGTCCAGGAACCCCAGATCTATTTCAGCCCATACATCACCACACATGATACCAGACACATTACCCCACACAGTCCAGGAACCCCAGATCTATTTCAGCCCATACATCACCACACATGATACCAGACACATTACCCCACACAGTCCAGGAACCCCAGATCTATCTTCAGCCCATACATCACCACACATGATACCAGACACATTACCCCACACAGTCCAGGAACCCCAGATCTATTTCAGCCCATACATCACCACACATGATACCAGACACATTACCCCACACAGTCCAGGAACCCCAGATCTACCTTCAGCCCATACATCACCACACATGATACCAGACACATTACCCCACACAGTCCAGGAACCCCAGATCTACCTTCAGCCCATACATCACCACACATGATACCAGACACATTACCCCACACAGTCCAGGAACCCCAGATCTATCTTCAGCCCATACATCACCACACATACCAGACACATTACCACGCACAGTCTAGGGCATCAGCTGCACCTTCATCTCCCCCCTGGTGAAGGATCGGAGGGCGGCTGCAAACAGTAAATGTGCAGAAAAACAACTAGTCTGAGGCTGTAGTGAAGCTGGAGCCTCGGGCGGCGAAGACTTCTAGGCCTGATTTACATAGATCCAGTTGTCAAGTAGCAGACGAGGCTAACAAGACAGCGCACACTCCGCAGAGGATCAGCCCGACACAGGGGCCCCGTCAGCAGGAAGAACCCTCATACGATCAGTGACCGTCCAGACTCCAAGATGCTGGGGAGACTTGGGAGGGCACCACCCTGCTGTTTTTCTAGGCCTTTTACTCATGTCCCATCCGGAGCTGCTGTTATACTAGGCCATCTACTCCAGTCACATCCAGAGCTGCAGGTTTTCTGCTGCCCTGCCTCCTGGTGGTATTTTTTATTTGGTGGGGGCCTTTCCCACTCCCCACCCGTTTTTGTTGGGACACAATGGGTGAGAAGATAAGCGCTCTGGCATTCAGGGGCAGCGCAGCGGCTGAATGCGCCCGTCTGAGCAGAAGTCTTCATCAGAATAAGAGAAGATGGGCTCCTGAGAGCAACGAGGCCGCACAATGGAGGCCGTGACAGTCACATTCAGCCCTCTGACTGATCGCTCCGCCAGCACAGAAGGGCCTCTCTGTCTCCTCAGCCTTCTTTCATGCAAGGAAAGCGCCTCCTTAAAGGGCCCTCTTCAGCTTTCATTGCCCCTTGACAGGGCCGAGGATTAACGTCTCCTGATTTCACACCAAAAGTTCAGAGGCCGGAACAAATCCTAGAATCCTCACAGCTCGCCAGAGCCAGGGCCATCTCCAGGGGTAAGACTTCAGTCTAAGAGTGCCACATTATCCACCAAATCCAGAGGGACTCCGTGTCTGCACAACCAACATGGAGCCAGCAGTACACCACAGCCACCACCAAATCCAGGATCAGGCAACTTGAAATTAAAACAAAAAAAATTCACACTCCAGATTAGGCTACTTTCACATGGGCGTTTTCCTTTACATTTTTGAAATCCAGCACAGGCTTTCAAAACTCAAAAAAACTGAACAGGGTGCACCAGAATGCATTCTGTTCCAGATTGAAGTGTTCCCACACCAGACACAAAACCAGCACAAGCAGCGTTTGTGTGAGGCATGAAAAACGGAAGAAGCAGGATCCGGCAAAAATAAACATGTAAATAAATGGTGCTGGATCCATTTTTTTCTGACCAAAAAATCCCCCCAAAAAAACAAACAGATAAGGTGCCCATTGACTTACAATGGTTTTAGTGCTGGACCTGGTCTCTTTATTTTCGATATATTAAAACCAGATCCGTTCAGGATGCATGCAGCCGGTTGAATTATTATAACGGAAGCGTTTTGCTGTGGTTTTGAGATACCATGCCGAATCTAAAAACCGGACAGCAAAAGCGCAGATGTGAAAGTAGCCTTACAGAGAGGACATATGGCCAGCACCCGAAGGAGATCTGGAGAGCGGGAGGACAAATGGCCAGCACCCAAAGGAGATCGGGAGAGCGGGAGGACAAATGGCCAGCACCAGAAGGAGATCGGGAGAGCGGGAGGACAAATGGCCAGCACCAGAAGGAGATCGGGAGAGCGGGAGGACAAATGGCCAGCACCAGAAGGAGATCGGGAGAGCGGGAGGACAAATGGCCAGCACCAGAAGGAGATCGGGAGAGCGGGAGGACAAATGGCCAGCACCAGAAGGAGATCGGGAGAGCGGGAGGACAAATGGCCAGCACCAGAAGGAGATCGGGAGAGCGGGAGGACAAATGGCCAGCACCAGAAGGAGATCGGGAGAGCGGGAGGACAAATGGCCAGCACCAGAAGGAGATCGGGAGAGCGGGAGGACAAATGGCCAGCACCAGAAGGAGATCGGGAGAGCGGGAGGACAAATGGCCAGCACCAGAAGGAGATCGGGAGAGCGGGAGGACAAATGGCCAGCACCAGAAGGAGATCGGGAGAGCGGGAGGACAAATGGCCAGCACCAGAAGGAGATCGGGAGAGCGGGAGGACAAATGGCCAGCACCAGAAGGAGATCGGGAGAGCGGGAGGACAAATGGCCAGCACCAGAAGGAGAGCGGCAGGACAAATGGCCAGCACCAGAAGGAGATCTGGAGAGCGGCAGGACAAATGGCCAGCACCAGAAGGAGATCTGGAGAGCGGAGAGGACAAATGCCCAGCACCCAAAGGAGATCTGGAGAGCGGAGAGGACAAATGCCCAGCACCCAAAGGAGATCTGGAGAGTGGGGAGGACAAATGGCCAGCACCAGAAGGAGATCGGGAGGACAAATGGCCAGCACCAGAAGGAGATCGGGAGGACAAATGGCCAGCACCAGAAGGAGATCGGGAGGACAAATGGCCAGCACCAGAAGGAGATCGGGAGAGCGGGAGGACAAATGGCCAGCACCAAATGGAGATCTGGAGAGCGGGAGGACAAATGGCCAGCACCAGGAGGAGATCTGGAGAGCGGGAGGACAAATGGCCAGCACCAGGAGGAGATATCGAGAGCGGGAGGACATATGGCCAACACTAGGAGGAGATCTGGAGAGCAAGAGAATGGTTGGATAAGATGAAGCTAAATGAAGAGATCATTCTAAAAAGCACCTAACCAACCGCCCACATAGAGCTTAAGGATGGGGATGGTACAGCCACCTCCACCATCATAATCCACCCTCACAATAAGGGTTCATATACACTGGTAATGTGTGCCATTGGTCAAGACAGAAGGCCAGTTGGCACTCATTTAGCTTCATCTGCAGCAACAATCATTGGTACTGTACGTGACTGCCAAGTAGTGTGATCGTTCCCCCCCCCCCCCCGAATTGTTGGCAGGACATTCCAGTTTACTTGAGGAGATCTGCTGCTGACAACTGATGATGGTGAAAGGCTCTTAGCTCCTTTTACATTGGCTGATGACCAGGAGTGAGCAGTCGTTCACTCCATCTCCAAATGTACACACCCTCATCATTAATAAACCCTTGCTTGTCGTCAGCAGATCTCGTGTGAACAGGGTGTGCTGCTGACAGTAATGTCAACCATGTAGGGGAAGAATGATCCCAACCATAAGTGCCAATCCACTCGTTGTGCCACCCTTAACTATACAATCCACAGGGCATAGAGCACCCTTATATTCCTGAACCCCGGCTCTACAGCGGACTGTCAGAGTGGCCTCTTCTCCCACATCATTAACAGCTGACTGAAGCCAAACGGCCTGGGAGTTCTCCCCTCTAACTGCAAGCATATCACTTCCAGCCTGCTTAACCGGGCAGAATGCGGGTCCTCCGCTCGCCACTAAATGCACACACCCCAACTCTGCATCCATTGAGAGGCAGCATCCTGTATTAATGGGCCCCATGCAGAGTCATTTATCCCCACCCCTCTTGGTGAAGAACTCCTAGTAAGCCGAGCACAGTTCCCACCTTTGAGATCTCTGGGGCAGCAGGAATATGCGTGTGAACAGGGACGAGTGCGGCACCCTCACAATGGCACTGGTCAGGACAATAGGTGGGCTTAGTATCATTCAAGGAAGCCCTGGAAAAGCGAGGAGAATAACCAACTACAAAGAGGACGTAAAACCTGCCCATCTGCTAAGCAAGCTATCCACTGCCATGTAAAACCCAACGGGCACGGAAGGGAGAACACGGGATTATGCCTCGTAATCACTGCTGAACCTGTCACGGCAGACAACCGCTCAAATTCTGATGTTAAAGGCCCTTTTACACGGGCTGAGAATACCGCCAATTATCGAAGGTTTGTTCCTGAAAACTGGCTGGTGGAAGCTGATCCCCCGACAATGACCACTGCTAGTTAGTCATGTGATCGTCCCTGACAGAGGCCCTGAAAACGAGCGCTGATCGACACTTGTCTCGGCCCATCATTCGCCAACACAGCGGGCACGGACCTGGTGAGGAAGTGCGTTAGCTGGATTTACACGCAGCAATCATCTCCTCTGTATGGGGAAGGGTGATTAGTACGGCGACCACTGGTCCTTGTGCACATTCACAGAAAATTATCATCTGCCAGCAGCACGGCTACATACAGCGATGAGCGGCCAACAAACAGGGCGCCGCGTAAAAGACGCCATCACCCTGGTGATCAGCAGCAACACAGGGCAAATACCACAAACACGTTGCAATGTAAAGGGTAAAATATGCAGCGAAGCAGATTTCGTGCTCCATAGTACCCTAAAGAGGGTTGAACATGTACGTACGACCCCCCCGTCATGACCACGTTGATGTAGACATGAATTATAATTGGTCAGCAGGACATCACTCTGTGTACGCGAGGAGGGGAAGGAACGGAGACAAACCCCTCCCAATCATTTTAACAGGTGCCAGTCGCCTTCAAATAGAGTCGGCCAGCGATTGTTACAGGCTCGCTACTGATTCGCATGAAAGCACCCCAACACAACGCTGTACAAAGTGTTACCTGCTGGCACCAAACAAACACGGTCACCGACTATGTTCCTCGGTTCTATTTAGCCACCCTGGTACGTATCAACCGGCATCTCACCTACCATTAACCAGATGACCCGACGTAATACTGAGCACGTGAACACTAGCGACACGGATGATGGGTGTCGGGTTTACAGCCTCCTGTCTTACGGGGTTATGTTCCGACATGAGAGCTGTAGATGGCAATAATCGTGAGTGGTGCCGAGAACAGGCTCATTACCAGTGGGCATGACGTGGACGCAGAAACGCTACCAGATGACATTATGGTGCACACTGCTGCTCTCTTGCACCACTCCTGATGCTTGGACGCCCATCCACTCCACCGCAGAATGACCACAATGAAAGATCCAACTGGAAATACCAATGAAGTCTCTCCATTAAAAAGGACGTTTCGGGCACACCCGGCCTTTACCACAATAAGAGCGCTATTCCCTGTTCTAACAGCAGTGGGGTCTGTAGAGGCCACCACATGACGCCCCTCCAGTCCCTCACCCAATGCCCATGTTATGCACACATGCTATCCACATAATCATCTCCTGATTGTCCAGGCATTGTCACGGCTCATCACACGAGAAAACAGGCATACACAGATTCTTGCTGGAGCCTGACGACTGGTGTCACTGGTACACGTAACAAGTATCTCCTGTCAGCAGCATAATACAGAAATACACACGCAAAACCACCACAGCCCACCAGTCGCCTAGCTACAGACCTACAGGACCCTGTGCGAATCTCTTAGCCCCCGGTCTTTATAGACCAGGACGCGGTCTCGCCGAGCCGGCTCTCGGCAGTGTAGGCAGCAGGCCCCACGGCACGCACATGTGTTGTTGCATGGTTGAGTGCCTTCCCTTGTGGCTCCAGGTGGCACTTCACTGTTTAACCGAGCCTCTTATCTCCCGCTTCACCCTGTCCCCAGTGACACAATTATATAGAAGAGCCGCAGAAGTAGATCACAGGCAGCGAGATGGATGGGAAACTGGGAAATGAAGCAGATGCTGCTGGGAAAACAGAGGTGTGCGAAGCTCATGTTTATCCAGAAAGCTGCGAGATGCCATGAAGACAACGGTGCCCAAACCAACGTGAGCGTGAAGACATGCGGTGTGTACTTCTTATACACAAGTCCTGGTATACTGGGGGTGCAGTGTCCACATCTACAGATGTGAGAGACCACACGGGAGCGCACCCTTATAATACCTTCTCCTGTAAGTCCTGGTATACCGGGGGTTCACCATGTCCACGTCTACAGATGTGAGAGACCACAAGGGAGCCCACCCTTATAATACCTTCTCCTGTAAGTCCTGGTATACTGGGGGTTCACCATGTCCACATCTACAGATGTGAGAGACCACAAGGGAGCCCACCCTTATAATACCTTCTCCTGTAATTCCTGGTATACTGGGGGTTCACCATGTCCACAGATGTGAGAGACCACAAGGGAGCCCACCCTTATAATACCTTCTCCTGTAAGTCCTAGTATACTGGGGGTTCACAGTGTCCACATCTACAGATGTGAGAGACCACATGGGAGGCCACCCTTATAACACCACCCCCCTGTAAGTCCAGGTATACCGACACTAAACGAGGTCCTGTGGCCACTCAGGCCTGTCCTGACTTGTACCAGGCATTGATGACCACAAGGCAAGGAAAGTATGCGCCAATTATATGACACTACTGCGTGAACCTCGTGTCACTACGACTGTACGACAATCCTTCCACTACAAGAGATGGCGCCCAAGTAGAGAAGAGGACGTTCTCCACACAAGACTGCTCCCAGAGGTGAGCAAGATGAGATTTGCAGAAGCAGAGGAATGCCCTGCGCCCCCGGGGAGGTCACGCCGTCTCATACAGAAGAATCAGTCCTGGACAAAGGACAGAGAGGCCACCAATCCCCGCGAGGCCGCGCTCACACACCGCACTCTAATTACTTTCCACCAGAAGAGCGATAAGATCATCTCTCCTGAACAATTGGCCTCACTCCTCAACATGTAATTACAGAGCCCACCGATAGCATCTGTGCCCGGCCCGGGTGGGACGCTAACAATTTATTAGTAATGACCCCAGGTGAGGGCCACCTCTCCAGCCAGACTTAACCCTTCCCTGCATCCACAAAAGAGCAGAGTGCTGCCATACTCCCGCTGGAGGCTTTGGTGGCTCCATTTAACATTCACTTTGATAACATGGCCGGAAGCAATCATCTGACTTGCAAATCTGCTAATTAATTAGTGATGTTTCGAGCCCCTAAACGAGCGCAGCATTTTGTCAGAGCAGGCGTTCCTCAGCAGAACAGCACGAGTTGGCTACCTTCTACCTGATCAACCGAGGTCGTATCCCACTTTCTGCCTAAACCTCATGGTACCAGAAGCTACCCCTCCCGAGCCCCACAAACACTCAGCTTGTGTCGGGCCACAAGAACAAAGGATTCGTTAGAATGGTGAAAGTCCATGGTGCTCGGCCCTACATCCCAGACATGTAAGGAAAGCTAAGACAATATGGTGGCTTGAAGAAAGGATCTCACTAACCGGAGGGCGGTACAGGTCTCCTGAGGGAAAGGGGACATCACACAAGACCAGGGTGTGATCGGGGGTCTCAGGCGTGTCTGGCAAAATACGCAAACTGGAACTCGCCAGCTCTAACACTGCAAAGGCCATCGATGTGACTGGTGGGGTCTGAACACAGGGCCCTCCACCACTGGGTGAGCAGAGAACCCCCGGCGCAGGCTCCCATACACAGGGCCCTCCACCACTGGGTGAGCAGAGAACCCCCGGCGCAGGCTCCCATACACAGGGCCCTCCACCACTGGGTGAGCAGAGAACCCCCGGCGCAGGCTCCCGTACACAGGGCCCTCCACCACTGGGTGAGCAGAGAACCCCCGGCGCAGGCTCCCGTACACAGGGCCCTCCACCACTGGGTGAGCAGAGAACCCCCGGCGCAGGCTCCCGTACACAGGGCCCTCCACCACTGGGTGAGCAGAGAACCCCCGGCGCAGGCTCCCGTACACAGGGCCCTCCACCACTGGGTGAGCAGAGAACCCCCGGCGCAGGCTCCCGTACACAGGGCCCTCCACCACTGGGTGAGCAGAGAACCCCCGGCGCAGGCTCCCGTACACAGGGCCCTCCACCACTGGGTGAGCAGAGAACCCCCGGCGCAGGCTCCCGTACACAGGGCCCTCCACCACTGGGTGAGCAGAGAACCCCCGGCGCAGGCTCCCGTACACAGGGCCCTCCACCACTGGGTGAGCAGAGAACCCCCGGCGCAGGCTCCCGTACACAGGGACCTCCACCACTGGGTGAGCAGAGAACCCCCGGCGCAGGCTCCCGTACACAGGGACCTCCACCACTGGGTGAGCAGAGAACCCCCGGCGCAGGCTCCCGTACACAGGGACCTCCACCACTGGGTGAGCAGAGAACCCCCGCCGCAGGCTCCCGTACACAGGGCCATCCACCATTGGGTGAGCAGAGAACCCCCGCCGTAAGCTCCTGTAAACAGGATACAACGCATAGTCGTGTCCGGTCCTACATCTTTATTGGTGCCAACTGAGAGAAACTGAAGATAAAGTCCATTCCTTACTATTATACTCCACATTCCGGGGGGCGGGGTTGTGACAACCTCTCAGTCCGGGTGATAATTGGGCTGGTTGTCAGTTGATACTGTTTAAGGGCTGCACAGGTAAATAATGCCAGTCCAGTAACTGCTCACACAAATGTCGTATACACCCCGCGCTCCATGTATACCAGCTGACCAGCGTCGTATACACCCCGCGCTCCATGTATACCAGCTGACCAGCGTCGTATACACCCCGCGCTCCATGTATAGCAGCTGACCAGCGTCGTATACACCCCGCGCTCCATGTATACCAGCTGACCAGCGTCGTATACACCCCGCGCTCCATGTATACCAGCTGACCAGCGTCGTATACACCCCGCGCTGCATGTATACCAGCTGACCAGCGTCGTATACACCCCGCGCTCCATGTATAGCAGCTGACCAGCGTCGTATACACCCCGCGCTCCATGTATAGCAGCTGACCAGCGTCGTATACACCCCGCGCTCCATGTATAGCAGCTGACCAGCGTCGTATACACCCCGCGCTCCATGTATAGCAGCTGACCAGCGTCGTATACACCCCGCGCTCCATGTATAGCAGCTGACCAGCGTCGTATACACCCCGCGCTCCATGTATAGCAGCTGACCAGCGTCGTATACACCCCGCGCTCCATGTATAGCAGCTGACCAGCGTCGTATACACCCCGCGCTCCATGTATAGCAGCTGACCAGCGTCGTATACACCCCGCGCTCCATGTATAGCAGCTGACCAGCGTCGTATACACCCCGCGCTCCATGTATAGCAGCTGACCAGCGTCGTATACACCCCGCGCTCCATGTATAGCAGCTGACCAGCGTCGTATACACCCCGCGCTCCATGTATAGCAGCTGACCAGCGTCGTATACACCCCGCGCTCCATGTATACCAGCTGACCAGCGTCGTATACACCCCGCGCTCCATGTATACCAGCTGACCAGCGTCGTATACACCCCGTGCTCCATGTATACCAGCTGACCAGCGTCATATACACCCCGTGCTCCATGTATACCAGCGTCATATACACCCCGCGCTCCATGTATACCAGCGTCATATACACCCTGCGCTCCATGTATACCAGCTGACCAATGCCGTATACACCCCGCGCTCCATGTATACCACCTGACCAGCGTCATATACACCCCGAGCTCCATGTATACCACCTGACCAGCGTCATATACACCCCGCGCTCCATGTATACCAGCTGACCAGCGTCGTATACACCCCACGCTCCATGTATACCACCTGACCAGCGTCATATACACCCCGCGCTCCATGTATACCACCTGACCAGCGTCATATACACCCCGCGCTCCATGTATACCAGCTGACCAGCGTCGTATACACCCCACGCTCCATGTATACCACCTGACCAGCGTCATATACACCCCGCGCTCCATGTATACCACCTGACCAGAGTCATATACATCACTTCACAGATTTCCAGGTTTTGGAGGGAGAGGAGAATCAATATGAGAGCAGGCGCTGAACGTGAGGAGGAAGCAGCGAGACATTTACACATCGACCAGTCATTTTCTGTGTTTTACGCCGGCAGCGCTCGTCCTGATGCCCCCTCCCCCGAACACTGTTTACAATATTCTACTCCCCAAACCGAGCAATTATCTCCCGGCATCCGGTGAATGCTGGCAGCGAGGGGCAGCCACCCACAACCACTTGGCACCCATCAGCCTCTGACGTGGGAGAGCAGGCTGTAGGAGCATCACGTGTGCCGGCAGCTGCCCTCTGCGAATCCATATTTGACGGCGTTAGTGCCCCTTGTGTCCATATATTATGTATCAACGTGTGCGTCGCCCCTCCTCACCACGAGCCCTGCCGCTACCAGGAAGGAAGTTGGATTTCTCCAGCTCCCATACATCAGGGTATAGGATGGAGCAGTGTGATGGAGGCCCTGAGTCGAGGGGGGGCAGGGGGCATCATACATTGGGGTATAGGACAGAGCAGTGTCATGGAGGCCCTGTATCGAGAGGGGGGGCAGCATACATTGGGGTATAGGACAGAGCAGTGTGATGGAGGCCCTGGGTCGAGGAGGGGGGCACCATACATCAGGATATAGGACAGAGCAGTGTGATGGAGGCCCTGGGTCGAGGAGGGGGGCACCATACATCAGGATATAGGACAGAGCAGTGTGATGGAGGCCCTGGGTCGAGGGGGGGGGGGGCACCATACATCAGGATATAGGACAGTGCAGTGTGACGGAGGCCCTGGGTCGTGGGGGGGGGGGGCACCATACACCAGGGTATAGGACGGAGCAGTGTGACGGAGGCCCTGGGTCGAGGGGGGGGCTCCATACATCAGGGTATAGGATGGAGCAGTGTGATGGAGGCCCTGGGTCGAGGGGGGGGCACCATACATCAGGGTATAGGATGGAGCAGTGTGATGGAGGCCCTGGGTCGAGGGGGGGGGGGCACCATACATCAGGGTATAGGATGGAGCAGTGTGACGGAGGCCCTGGGTCGAGGGGGGGGGGGGGGCACCATACATCAGGGTATAGGATGGAGCAGTGTGACGGAGGCCCTGGGTCGAGGGGGGGGCACCATACATCAGGGTATAGGATGGAGCAGTGTGATGGAGGCCCTGGGTCGAGGGGGGGGCACCATACATCAGGGTATAGGATGGAGCAGTGTGATGGAGGCCCTGGGTCGAGGGGGGGGCACCATACATCAGGGTATAGGATGGAGCAGTGTGATGGAGGCCCTGGGTCGAGGGGGGGGGGGCACCATACATCAGGGTATAGGATGGAGCAGTGTGATGGAGGCCCTGGGTCGAGGGGGGGGGGGGCACCATACATCAGGGTATAGGATGGAGCAGTGTGATGGAGGCCCTGGGTCGAGGGGGGGGGGGGGGCACCATACATCAGGGTATAGGATGGGGCAGTGTGACGGAGGCCCTGGGTCGAGGGGGGGGGGGGGGCACCATACATCAGGGTATAGGATGGAGCAGTGTGACGGAGGCCCTGGGTCGAGGGGGGGGGGGCACCATACATCAGGGTATAGGATGGAGCAGTGTGACGGAGGCCCTGGGGCGGGGGGGGGGGGGGCACATACATCAGGGTATAGGATGGAGCAGTGTGATGGAGGCCCTGGGTCGAGGGGGGGCACCATACATCAGGGTATAGGATGGAGCAGTGTGATGGAGGCCCTGGGTCGAGGGGGGGGGGGGGGCACCATACATCAGGGTATAGGATGGGGCAGTGTGACGGAGGCCCTGGGTCGAGGGGGGGGGGGCACCATACATCAGGGTATAGGATGGAGCAGTGTGATGGAGGCCCTGGGTCGAGGGGGGGGGGGGGCACCATACATCAGGGTATAGGATGGAGCAGTGTGACGGAGGCCCTGGGTCGAGGGGGGGGGGGGCACCATACATCAGGGTATAGGATGGAGCAGTGTGACGGAGGCCCTGGGTCGAGGGGGGGGGGGCACCATACATCAGGGTATAGGATGGAGCAGTGTGACGGAGGCCCTGGGTCGAGGGGGGGGGGGGCACCATACATCAGGGTATAGGATGGAGCAGTGTGACGGAGGCCCTGGGTCGAGGGGGGGGGGCACCATACATCAGGGTATAGGATGGAGCAGTGTGATGGAGGCCCTGGGTCGAGGGGGGGGGGGGGCACCATACATCAGGGTATAGGATGGAGCAGTGTGACGGAGGCCCTGGGTCGAGGGGGGGGGGCACCATACATCAGGGTATAGGATGGAGCAGTGTGACAGAGGCCCTGGGTCGAGGGGGGGGGGCACCATACATCAGGGTATAGGATGGAGCAGTGTGACGGAGGCCCTGGGTCGAGAGGGGGGGCACATACATCAGGGTATAGGATGGAGCAGTGTGATGGAGGCCCTGGGTCGAGGGGGGGGGGGGCACCATACATCAGGGTATAGGATGGAGCAGTGTGACGGAGGCCCTGGGTCGAGAGGGGGGGCACATACATCAGGGTATAGGATGGAGCAGTGTGATGGAGGCCCTGGGTCGAGGGGGGGCACCATACATCAGGGTATAGGATGGAGCAGTGTGATGGAGGCCCTGGGCACCATACATCAGGGTATAGGACAGTGCGGTGTCATGCAGGGACGGTGGGCGCACGGTCCGGCCTCACACAGCAGTTATGGATGATGGATGCGGCAGCAGGACGTACATCTGCTCCGCCGCTGCCCCACATTAAATCCTGATACCTCATTAATAACCCCCCTCCCCCCAGAGATGTGGCAGTCGCAGCGCGGAAACGTACGGAAATCTCAGCAGCAGAGCGACCACCACAACGTAAAGGAAATCAGACAGGACAAGGCAGAGCCGAGTGTGCGCGGCCATAAAGAAAGGTGTCACTACATGTCTGGGTGCAGGGAGAGGAAGAAGCCCTTCTCCGAACAGAGTGTCAGCTCACAGGACAAGACAGCGGAGCCAGTGGTCAGCCATCACCCCCCCATCGGCCCCAACGTCCACGTAACCTCCGGATCATACACAGGGCACCCCCGATACTAATACACCCCCACTACACAGGGCACCCCCGATACTAATACACCCCCACTACACAGGGCACCCCCGATACTAATACACCCCCACTACACAGGGCACCCCCGATACTAATACACCCCCACTACACAGGGCACCCCCGATACTAATACACCCCCACTACACAGGGCACCCCCGATACTAATACACCCCCACTACACAGGGCACCCCCGATACTAATACACCCCCACTACACAGGGCACCCCCGATACTAATACACCCCCACTACACAGGGCACCCCCGATACTAATACACCCCCACTACACAGGGCACCCCAATACTAATACACCCCCACTACACAGGGCACCCCAATACTAATACACCCCCACTACACAGGGCACCCCAATACTAATACACCCCCACTACACAGGGCACCCCAATACTAATACCCCCCCACTACACAGGGCACCCCAATACTAATACACCCCCACTACACAGGGCACCCCAATACTAATACACCCCCACTACACAGGGCACCCCAATACTAATACACCCCCACTACACAGGGCACCCCAATACTAATACACCCCCCACTACACAGGGCACCCCAATACTAATACACCCCCACTACACAGGGCACCCCAATACTAATACACCCCCACTACACAGGGCACCCCAATACTAATACACCCCCCACTACACAGGGCACCCCAATACTAATACACCCCCCACTACACAGGGCACCCCAATACTAATACACCCCCCACTACACAGGGCACCCCAATACTAATACACCCCCCACTACACAAGGCACCCCAATACTAATACACCCCCCACTACACAAGGCACCCCCGATACTAATACACCCCCCACTACACAGGGCACCCCCGATACTAATACGCCCCCACTACACAGGGCACCCCAATACTAACAGCCCCCACTACACAGGGCACCCCAATACTAACAGCCCCCACTACACAGGGCACCCCAATACTAACAGCCCCCACTACACAGGGCACCCCAATACTAACAAACCCCACTACACAGGGCACCCCAATACTAACAGCCCCCACTACACAGGGCACCCCAATACTAACAGCCCCCACTACACAGAGCACCCCAAAACTAACAGCCCCCACTACACAATCATATACAGGACACTACAAAACTAACACCCCCCAATACTAATACACAGGCCCCCCCAATACACAGGACACACCCGATAGTAATGCACAAGGCACCCCAATACTAACACCCCCACTACACAGGGCACCCCAATACTAATACCCCAGCTGCCCCCCCAATACTAACAGCCCCCACTACACAGTCATACACAGGGCACCCCAATACTAATACACCCCTATACTAATACCCCGGGCCCCCTCGCCCCCCCAATACTAACAGCCCCCACTACACAGTCATACACAGGGCACCCCCCGATACTAATACACAAGGCACCCCAATACTAGCTACACCCCAATACTAACACCCACTACACAGGGCACCCCAATACGAACACCCCCACTACACAGGGCACCCCAATACTAATACACCCCCATACTAATACCCCAGCCGCCCCCCAATACTAGCTACACCCCAATACTAACACCCCCACTACACAGGGCACCCCAATACTAATACACCCCCATACTAATACCCCAGCCGCCCCCCCAATACTAGCTACACCACAATACTAACAGCCCCCACTACACAGTCATACACAGGGCACCCCAATACTAATACACCCCCCCCCAATACTAACACCAGGGGTCCCTTCCCCCCCCCCCCTTCCATACTAACAGCCCCCACTACACAATCATATACAGGACACCACAAAACTAACACCCCCCCAATACTAATACACAGGCCCCCCTCCACTACACAGGACACCCCCAATACTAACTACACCCCAAAACTAATACCCCAGGCCCCCCCAATACTAACAGCCCCCACTACAGTCACAGGGCACCCCAATACTAATACACCCCGGGCCCCATTGCTCCCCCTCAATACTAACAGCCCCCACTACACAGTCATACACAGGGCACCCCAATACTAATACACCCCCCAATACTAACAGCCCGGGCCCCCCCCCCAATACTAACAGCCCCCACTACACAGTCATACAGGACACCCCAATACTAATACCCCCCACTACACAGTCATATACAGGACACCCCCAATACTAATGCCCCCCCCACTACACAGTCATATACAGGACACCCCAATACTAATGCCCCCCCCCACTACACAGTCATATACAGGACACCCCAATACTAATACCCCCCCCACTACACAGTCATACACAGGACACCCCAATACTAATACCCCCCCCACTACACAGTCATACAGGACACCCCAATACTAATACCCCCCACTACACAGTCATATACAGGACACCCCCAATACTAACACCCCCACCATTACACAGTCATATACAGGACACCCCCAATACTAACACCCCCCACTACACAGTCATATACAGGACACCCCAATACTAACAACCCCACCATTACACAGTCATATACAGGACACCCCCAATACTAATACCCCCCACTACACAGTCATATACAGGACACCCCCAATACTAACACCCCCCACTACACAGTCATATACAGGACACCCCCAATACTAATACCCCCCCCACTACACAGTCATATACAGGACACCCCAATACCCCCCACTACACAGTCATATACAGGACACCCAATACCCCCCCACTACACAGTCATATACAGGACACCCCAATACCCCCCACTACACAGTCATATACAGGACACCCAATACCCCCCCACTACACAGTCATATACAGGACACCCCAATACTAATACCCCCCCACTACACAGTCATATACAGGACACCCCCCCAATACTAATACCCCCCACTACACAGTCATATACAGGACACCCCAATACTAATACCCCCCACTACACAGTCATATACAGGACACCCCCCCAATACTAATACCCCCCACTACACAGTCATATACAGGACACCCCCCCAATACTAATACCCCCCCACTACACAGTCATATACAGGACCCCCCCCAATACTAATACCCCCCACTACACAGTCATATACAGGACACCCCAATACTAATACCCCCCACTACACAGTCATATACAGGACACCCCAATACTAATACCCCCCACTACACAGTCATATACAGGACACCCCAATACTAACAACCCCACCATTACACAGTCATATACAGGACACCCCAATACTAATACCCCCCCACTACACAGTCATATACAGGACACCCCCCCAATACTAATACCCCCCACTACACAGTCATATACAGGACACCCCAATACTAATACCCCCCACTACACAGTCATATACAGGACACCCCAATACTAACAACCCCACCATTACACAGTCATATACAGGACACCCCAATACTAATACCCCCCCACTACACAGTCATATACAGGACACCCCCAATACTAACACCCCCCACTACAGTCATACACAGGACACCCGCACTCACTGGTAGTTGGAGCTGTTCCAGTGCACAGCGTGCCGGTTGGCTGCGGCTCCGGCTCCGGTCCCGGGCAGCAGGGAGAGCAGAGGCAGCAGCAGCGAGAACAGAGCCATCCTAGAGCCGCACCGAGCAGCGCACTGCCACCACCGCGCCGGGGACGCGCCGCTCGCCCCCGCCACTCCGCCCACATCGCGCAAGACACGCCCACACCTGCTCAGCGTCCCGCTACGTGACAGACGACTGGGATTCCCGCGCTAACCGGAGCGGAGCCCGGAGGTCATGTAACCGTGTGTACCGACATATACAGCCCGGAGGTCAGATATATACCTCATATATACCATGTGTACCTATATATACAGCCCGGAGGTCATGTATACCGTGTGTACCGACATATACAGCCCGGAGGTCAGATATATACCTCATATATACCATGTGTACCTATATATACAGCCCGGAGGTCATGTAACCGTGTGTACCGACATATACAGCCCGGAGGTCAGATATATACCTCATATATACCATGTGTACCTATATATACAGCCCGGAGGTCATGTATACCGTGTGTACCGACATATACAGCCCGGAGGTCAGATATATACCTCATATATACCATGTGTACCGACATATACAGCCCGGAGGTCAGATATATACCTCATAATACAGCCCGGAGGTCAGATATATACCTCATATATACCATGTGTACCTATATATACAGCCCGGAGGTCAGATATATACCTCATATATACCATGTGTACCATAGGTGTGCGCAGCCTATTGCATTAGGGTGTGCACCCTAAAGCACAAACACACGCCGCTCGCGCGCGTGTGTATATATATATACACACACACACATATATATACACACACACACACAAATACACTAAGGGGTATCAGGGTACATTATTATACAGGAGTAATATAACTGAGGAGGGCTATCAGGGACATTATACAGGGGTAATATAACTTATATTATATAAGTTATATTACCCCTTCATCATGTCCCCTGAGATAGCCCTCCTCAGTTATATTGCCCCTGTATAATAATGTACCCTAATACCCCTTAGTTTTACCCCCTGTATAATTTACCCTGATCCTTCAGTTATATTACCCCCTGTAATTTACCCTGATACCCCTCAGTTATACAGTATCATATAACTGAGGGGTATCAGGGTACATTATACAGGGGTGTAATTGAGGAGGGGTAGCAAGCAGCAGGGAACATACAGGGCAGATTCCAGTGGTGTAGCGTGGGTTGTTAGCACCCGGGGCAAGCCAAGTATTTCTCCCCCCAAATCTGTGGACACGCCCCTTTTTACAAATAATGCAGATGTCACCTGCAGTTCTATGTAACACCACAGATAACACAGTGATAACTGAGTACAGATAGTGTAGCAGATATCACCTGCAGTCCTATGTAACACCACAGATAACACAGTGATAACTGAGTACAGATAATGTAGCAGATGTCACCTGCAGTCCTATGTAATACCACAGATAACACAGTGGTAACTGAGTACAGATAATGTAGCAGATGTCACCTGCAGTCCTATGTAATACCACAGATAACACAGTGGTAACTGAGTACAGATAATGTAGCAGATGTCACCTGCAGTCCTATGTAATACCACAGATGACACAGTGGTAACTCTCTGAGTACAGATAATGTAGTAGATATCACCTGCAGTCCTATGTAACACCACAGATAACACAGTGATAACTGAGTACAGATAATGTAGCAGATGTCACCTGCAGTCCTATGTAATACCACAGATAACACAGTGGTAACTGAGTACAGATAATGTAGCAGATGTCACCTGCAGTCCTATGTAATACCACAGATGACACAGTGGTAACTCTCTGAGTACAGATAATGTAGCAGATGTCACCTGCAGTCCTATGTAATACCACAGATAACACAGTGGTAACTGAGTACAGATAATGTAGCAGATGTCACCTGCAGTCCTATGTAATACCACAGATGACACAGTGGTAACTCTCTGAGTACAGATAATGTAGTAGATGTCACCTGCAGTCCTATGTAATACCACAGATGACACAGTGGTAACTCTCTGAGTACAGATAATGTAGTAGATGGGTATGAGGCCCCAGAATTCAGAACACGCACAGTGTGACCTGAAGTCTGGGACCGGACTGCGGCAGTGTGAGCTAAATCCTATAGCCACCCCCCCCAGATATGTGGATGGACATTACATATAATGGTGCACACTATACAGTAGAGTACAGCAGCACATACCTGTTACATCCAGTGACGTCTCCTGTGATGTAGACCTTCCTCAACGTCTTCATTCGGAGATACCTTCTTTCAGCCGCGTCTCTGCAGAGTTTCACAGAAAAATGTTTAGATTTCTCACTTTACTATCCTCCTCAGATAACAGACCTCCCCTCCACCCGTAGTGCCCATAAGTATAATGCCCTCCGTATAATTATAATATATACTGGCCCCTCTGTGTTGTTATTATTCTTAATATTATAATGGCCCCCTCTGTATTAGGCTCCATTCACACGTCCGCAAAATGTGTCCGCATCCATTCCGCAATTGTGCGGAACGGGTGCAGACCCATGCATTCTCCATGGGGACGGAATGGATGCGGAAAGCACACAATGTGCTCTTCGCATCCGCATTTCCGGAGCGGCCTGCCGAACTTCCGGTCCGCGGCTCTGGAAAAAAATAGAACATGTCCTATTCTTGTCCGCAGCTGTAGACAAAAATAGGCTGTTCTATAAGGGTGCCTGGCGGGTGTATTGCGGATCCGCAAAACACTGCAGACTTGTGAATGAACCCTAATAGTAATAATTATGGCGCTCTTCAGCCCCTCCAGCATACAGTCCCATGTAAAATACATCACTCCTTGCCTTCAGCCCCTCCAACATAGTCCCATGTAAATAATATCACCCTTCCTCTCTTCGCTGCCTGCCTTGAGCCCCTTCAGCATACAGTCCCATGTAAAATACATCACGCCCTGCCTTCAGCCCCTCCAACATACAGTCCCATGTAAAATACAAAACTCCCCCGGCCTTTAGCCCTTCCAGCATACAGTCCCATGTAAAATAATATCACCCCTCCTACCTTCAGCCCCTCCAGCATACAGTCCCATGTAAAATACATCACTATCTCTGCCTTTAGCCCCTCCAGCATACAGTCCCCAGGTAAAAAATATCACTTCACCCCCTCTCTTTAGACCCCTCTAACCTTAATCTGCTCCTCTCTGCAACTTGCTCTGTTGAATTTCCTGCATATATTGAGGCCCCGCCCCCTGTATGAAGAGACTCCGCCTCTTTCCCGACATCATACCTCCCTAGAGCAAATCCATTCTAGCGCTCTACTGTCTCATAGGCTTCAGACCCTTAGCCTGAAGCCTATGTGAAGGATCGCATCAGGAGTTGGCAGATGGCAGTGCAGCACGGAGGTGATGATTAGGGTGTGCCCAGGCACACCCGGCACACCCCGTGCGCACGCCTATGATGTGTACCGACATATACAGCCCGGAGGTCAGATATATACCTCATATATACCATGTGTACCTATATATACAGCCCGGAGGTCAGATATATACCTCATATATACCATGTGTACCGACATATACAGCCCGGAGGTCAGATATATACCTCATATATACCATGTGTACCTATATATACAGCCCGGAGGTCATGTATACCGTGTGTACCGACATATACAGCCCGGAGGTCAGATATATACCTCATAATACAGCCCGGAGGTCAGATATATACCTCATATATACCATGTGTACCTATATATGCAGCCCGGAGGTCATGTGTACCTATATATACAGCCCGGAGGTCAGATATTTACCTCATATATACCATGTGTACCGACATATACAGCCCAGGGGTCATGTATACCGTGTGTACCGACATATACAGCCCGGAGGTCAGATATATACCTCATATATACCATGTGTACCGACATATACAGCCCGGAGGTCAGATATATACCTCATAATACAGCCCGGAGGTCAGATATATACCTCATATATACCATGTGTACCTATATATACAGCCCGGAGGTCATGTGTACCTATATATACAGCCCGGAGGTCAGATATTTACCTCATATATACCATGTGTACCGACATATACAGCCCGGAGGTCATGTATACCGTGTGTACCGACATATACAGCCCGGAGGTCATGTATACCGTGTGTACCGACATATACAGCCCGGAGGTCAGATATATACCTCATAATACAGCCCGGAGGTCAGATATATACCTCATATATACCATGTGTACCGACATATACAGCCCGGAGGTCATGTATACCGTGTGTACCGACATATACAGCCCGGAGGTCAGATATATACCTCATAATACAGCCCGGAGGTCAGATATATACCTCATATATACCATGTGTACCTATATATACAGCCCGGAGGTCAGATATATACCTCATATATACCATGTGTACCGACATATACAGCCCGGAGGTCAAATATATACCTCATAATACAGCCCGGAGGTCAGATATATACCTCATATATACCATGTGTACCTATATATACAGCCCGGAGGTCATGTGTACCTATATATACAGCCCGGAGGTCAGATATTTACCTCATATATACCATGTGTACCTACATATACAGCCCGGAGGTCAGATATTTACCTCATATATACCATGTGTACCGACATATACAGCCCAGGGGTCATGTATACCGTGTGTACCGACATATACAGCCCGGAGGTCAGATATATACCTCATATATACCATGTGTACCTATATATACAGCCCGGAGGTCAGATATTTACCTCATATATACCATGTGTACCGACATATACAGCCCGGAGGTCAGATATATACCTCATAATACAGCCCGGAGGTCAGATATATACCTCATATATACCATGTGTACCTATATATACAGCCCGGAGGTCATGTGTATTTATATATACAGCCCGGAGGTCAGATATTTACCTCATATATACCATGTGTACCGACATATACAGCCCGGAGGTCAGATATTTACCTCATATATACCATGTGTACCGACATATACAGCCCGGAGGTCATGTATACCGTGTGTACCGACATATACAGCCCGGAGGTCAGATATATACCTCATAATACAGCCCGGAGGTCAGATATATACCTCATATATACCATGTGTACCTATATATACAGCCCGGAGGTCAGATATTTACCTCATATATACCATGTGTACCTATATATACAGCCCGGAGGTCAGATATATACCTCATAATACAGCCCGGAGGTCAGATATATACCATGTGTACCTATATATACAGCCCGGAGGTCAGATATTTACCTCATATAGACCATGTGTACCTATATATACAGCCCGGAGGTCATGTGTACCTATATATACAGCCCGGAGGTCAGATATTTACCTCATATATACCATGTGTACCGACATATACAGCCCGGAGGTCAGATATTTACCTCATATATACCATGTGTACCGACATATACAGCCCGGAGGTCATGTATACCGTGTGTACCGACATATACAGCCCGGAGGTCAGATATATACCTCATAATACAGCCCGGAGGTCAGATATATACCATGTGTACCTATATATACAGCCCGGAGGTCAGATATTTACCTCATATATACCGTGTGTACCGACATATACAGCCCGGAGGTCAGATATATACCTCATAATACAGCCCGGAGGTCAGATATTTACCTCATATATACCATGTGTACCTATATATACAGCCCGGAGGTCAGATATATACCTCATATATACCATGTGTACCTATATATACAGCCCGGAGGTCATGTATACCGTGTGTACCGACATATACAGCCCGGAGGTCAGATATATACCATGTGTACCTATATATACAGCCCGGAGGTCAGATATATACCTCATATATACCATGTGTACCTATATATACAGCCCGGAGGTCAGATATTTATCTCATATATACCGTGTGTACCGACATATACAGCCCGGAGGTCGTGTGTACTGACATATACAGCCCGGAGGTCAGATATATACCTCATATATACCGTGTGTACCGACATATAAAGCCTGGAGGTCAGATATATACCTCATATATACCGTGTGTACCGACATATACAGCCCGGAGGTCATGTATACCGTGTGTACCGACATATACAGCCCGGAGGTCATGTATACCGACATATCCAGCCCGGAGGTCAGATATATACCTCATATATACCATGTGTACCTATATATACAGCCAGGAGGTCAGATATTTACCTCATATATAACGTGTGTACCGACATATACAGCCTGGAGGTCAGTTATATACCATGTGTACCTATATATACAGCCCGGAGGTCAGATATTTACCTCATATATATTGTGTGTACCGACATATACAGCCCGGAGGTCATGTATACCGTGTGTACCGACATATACAGCCCGGAGGTCAGATATATACCATGTGTACCTATATATACAGCCCGGAGGTCAGATATTTACCTCATATATATCGTGTGTACCGACATATACAGCCCGGAGGTCATGTATACCGTGTGTACCGACATATACAGCCCGGAGGTCAGATATATACCTCATATATACCGTGTGTACCGACATATACAGCCCGGAGGTCATGTATACCGTGTGTACCGACATATAAAGCCCGGAGGTCAGATATATACCTCATATATACCGTGTGTACCGACATATCCAGCCCGGAGGTCATGTATACCGTGTGTACCGACATATACAGCCCGGAGGTCATGTATACCGACATATCCAGCCCGGAGGTCAGATATATACCTCATATATACCATGTGTACCTATATATACAGCCAGGAGGTCAGATATTTACCTCATATATACCGTGTGTACCGACATATACAGCCTGGAGGTCAGTTATATACCATGTGTACCTATATATACAGCCCGGAGGTCAGATATTTACCTCATATATATTGTGTGTACCGACATATACAGCCCGGAGGTCATGTATACCGTGTGTACCGACATATACAGCCCGGAGGTCAGATATATACCATGTGTACCTATATATACAGCCCGGAGGTCAGATATTTACCTCATATATATCGTGTGTACCGATATATACAGCCCGGAGGTCATGTATACCGTGTGTATCGACATATACAGCCCGGAGGTCAGATATATACCTCATATATACCTTGTGTACCGACATATAAAGCCCGGAGGTCAGATATATACCTCATATATACCGTGTGTACCGACATATACAGCCCGGAGGTCATGTATACCGCGTGTACCGACATATACAGCCCGGAGGTCATGTATACCGACATATACAGCCCGGAGGTCAGATATATACCTCATATATACCATGTGTACCTATATATACAGGCAGGAGGTCAGATATTTACCTCATATATATCGTGTGTACCGACATATACAGCCCGGAGGTCATGTATACCGTGTGTACCGACATATACAGCCCGGAGGTCAGATATATACCTCATATATACCGACATATACAGCCCGGAGGTCATGTATACCATGTGTACCGACATATACAGCCCGGAGGTCAGATATATACCATGTGTACCTATATATACAGCCCAGAGGTCAGATATTTGCCTCATATATACCGTGTCTACCTACATATACAGCCCAGAGGTCAGATATATACCTCATATATACCGTGTGTACCTACATATACAGCCCGAAGGTCATGTATACCGTGTGTACCGACATACAGCCCGGAGGTCAGATATATACCTCATGTATACCATGTGTACTGACATATACAGCCCGGACGTCAGATATATACCTCATATATACCCTGTGTACCGACATATACAGCCCGGAGGTCAGATATATACCTCATATATACCGTGTGTACCGACATATACAGCCCGGAGGTCAGATATATACCTCATATATACCGTGTGTACCGACATATACAGCCCGGAGGTCATGTATACCGTGTATACCGACATATACAGCCCAGAGGTCATGTATACCGTGTGTACCTACACATATACAGCCCGAAGGTCATGTATACCGTGTGTACCTACATATACAGCCCGGAGGTCATGTATATCGTGTGTACCTACATATACAGCCCGGAGGTCAGATATATACCGTGTGTACCTACATATACGGCCCGGAGGTAAGATATATACCTCATATATACCTTGTGTACCTACATATATTGCCCGGAGGTCAGATATATATTATATACCTCATATATACCATGTGTACCTACATATAAGGCCCGGAGGTCAGATATATACCGAGTCTGGAGGTGATATATTCCATGTGAACCTTATTTATACTGAGCCTAGAGGTCTAAATATACAGTATATGCCAGAATTTCTGAATCCAAAGGCCATGTATACTGAGCCCGGAGGTCATATGTATCACATATATAAGGTGCGTCCATCACTGATAATTGGTTCCGGAGCCCAACAATGTCATCCCAAAATAATAAGACGTATAAGGTAAGTCGATGGGTACAACAGACAGGGATAGGTGCTGGGAGATGTAAGTCACCTTCTAGGGTGAGGGCAGGATCTTCTTCAGGGTTTTGCATAGCACATACACTGCGTGCAGAATTATTAGGCAAATGAGTATTTTGACCACATCATCCTCTTTATGCATGTTGTCTTACTCCAAGCTGTATAGGCTCGAAAGCCTACTACCAATTAAGCATATTCGATGATGTGCATCTCTGTAATGAGAAGGGGTGTGGTCTAATGACATCAACACCCTATATTAGGTGTGCATAATTATTAGGCAACTTCCTTTCCTTTGGCAAAATGGGTCAAAAGAAGGACTTGACAGGCTCAGAAAAGTCAAAAATAGTGAGATATCTTGCAGAGGGATGCAGCACTCTTAAAATTGCAAAGCTTCTGAAGCGTGATTATCGAACATTCAAGCGTTTCATTCAAAATAGTCAACAGGGTCGCAAGAAGCGTGTGGAAAAACCAAGGCGCAAAATAACTGCCCATGAACTGAGAAAAGTCAAGCGTGCAGCTGCCAAGATGCCACTTGCCACCAGTTTGGCCATATTTCAGAGCTGCAACATCACTGGAGTGGCCAAAAGCACAAGGTGTGCAATACTCAGAGACATGGCCAAGGTAAGAAAGGCTGAAAGACGACCACCACTGAACAAGACACACAAGCTGAAACGTCAAGACTGGGCCAAGAAATATCTCAAGACTGATTTTTCTAAGGTTTTATGGACTGATGAAATGAGAGAGAGTCTTGATGGGCCAGATGGATGGGCCCGTGGCTGGATTGGTAAAGGGCAGAGAGCTCCAGTCCGACTCAGACGCCAGCAAGGTGGAGGTGGAGTACTGGTTTGGGCTGGTATCATCAAAGATGAGCTTGTGGGGCCTTTTCGGGTTGAGGATGGAGTCAAGCTCAACTCCCAGTCCTACTGCCAGTTTCTGGAAGACACCTTCTTCAAGCAGTGGTACAGGAAGAAGTCTGCATCCTTCAAGAAAAACATGATTTTCATGCAGGACAATGCTCCATCACACGCGTCCAAGTACTCCACAGCGTGGCTGGCAAGAAAGGGTATAAAAGAAGAAAATCTAATGACATGACCTCCTTGTTCACCTGATCGGAACCCCATTGAGAACCTGTGGTCCATCATCAAATGTGAGATTTACAAGGAGGGAAAACAGTACACCTCTCTGAACAGTGTCTGGGAGGCTGTGGTTGCTGCTGCACGCAATGTTGATGGTGAACAGATCAAAACACTGACAGAATCCATGGATGGCAGGCTTTTGAGTGTCCTTGCAAAGAAAGGTGGCTATATTGGTCACTGATTTGTTTTGTTTTGTTTTTGAATGTCAGAAATGTATATTTGTGAATGTTGAGATGTTATATTGGTTTCACTGGTAAAAATAAATAATTTAAATGGGTATATATTTGTTTTTTGTTAAGTTGCCTAATAATTATGCACAGTAATAGTAACCTGCACACACAGATATCCCCCTAAAATAGCTAAAACTAAAAACTACTTCCAAAAATATTCAGCTTTGATATTAATGAGTTTTTGGGGTTCATTGAGAACATGGTTGTTCAATAATAAAATTAATCCTCAAAAATACAACTTGCCTAATAATTCTGCACTCCCTGTAGATGGACCAGAAAAGTAAAATGGAGTTGACACTCAACTGGTGTCCATAAGAGCAGCTCATCCTATCGCAGACAGTGGGCAGTACAGAACATGTAGTACCACAGAGGAGTGCTAGACATCCAGTGAGTGAAGTGGCCATATTGATTGGTTGGATCTGAGTCTGAGAAATTGTATGTTGAATCTAGTTTCATCTTAGGATGGGTCAGAAAAGACCTTTGTATGTTGAAAATATTGTATCCCGAGGCCATTGTATCTTGAGGGGCCACTGTATACAGGCAGGCACACACTCACACAGTCTCTACCGTAACCGAAAATGAAATGCAGCCTGATTAATAGACATCATTTTGACCATGTTGATTATTTCTGTTATATACGTCGATTGTATACCATAATTACTGGTCATATATACCATGTACACCTCATTTACTGAGCCTGGAGGTCATATATACCAATAAACTGTGTATACTGAGCCTGGAGGTCATATATACCAATAAAACATATATGGAGCCTGAAAGTCTCCACAGCTGAATCTACATACAGTTTATAAAGTACTGTTCTTTATGAACGGGTCCTCCTATATACTGGTGCACTGTGTATCCTGTAAAGGACACTGAAGAAGCTCCTGTCCTCACCATAGAAGGTAAGCCTCTGACAAGTATTCACCCAGAAACCCCTGACAAGCATTCACCCGGAAACCCCTGACAAGCATTTACCCGGAAACCTCCGACAAGTATTCAACCAGAAACCTCCGACAAGTGTTTGACCAGAAACCTGACAAGTGTTCACCCAGAAACCTCAGACAAGTATGCACCCCAAAACCTCTGACAAATGTTCACCCAGAAACCTCCGACAAATGTTCGCCCAGAAACCTCCCACAAGTGTTCGCCCAGAAACCTCCCACAAGTCTTCGCCCAGAAACCTCCCACAAGTGTTCGCCCAGAAACCTTCGACAAGTGTTCGCCCAGAAACCTTCGACAAGTGTTCACCCAGAAACTTACAAGTATTTACCCAGAAACTTACAAGTATTCACCCAGAAACCTCCGACAAGTGTTCGCCCAGAAACCTCCAGCAACTATTTGTCAAGAAACCTCCGACAAGTATTTGCCCATAAACTTCTGACAAGTATTCACCCAGAAACCTCCAATAAGTGCTCACCCAGACACCTCCAACAAGTACTCATCAAGAAACCTTTGAGAAGTGTTCAGCCAGAAACCCCTGACAAGTGTTCACCCAGAAACCCCTGACAAGTGTTCGCCCAGAAACCTCCGACAAGTGTTGGCCCAGAAACCTCCGACAAGTGTTCGCCCAGAAATCTCAGACAAATGTTCGCCCAGAAATCTCTGACAAGTGTTCACCCAGAAACCTCCGACAAATGTTCACCCAGAAACCTCCGACAAGTGTTGACCCAGAAACCTCAGACAAGTATGCACACCAAAACCTCTGGGAAATGTTCACCCGGAAACTCCTACAAGTGTTCACCCAAAAACCTCCAACAAGTGTTCGCCCAGAAACACTTTAGACAAGTGTTCGCCCAGAAACACTTTAGACAAGTGTTCGCCCAGAAACCTCAGACAAGTGTTCGCCCAGAAACCTTCAACAAGTGTTCACCGAGAAAAAAATGACAAGTGTTAACCCAGAAACCAATGACAAATGTTCACTCAGAAACCTCCGACAAGTGTTGACCCAGAAACCTTTGACAAGTGTTCGCCCAGAAACCTTTGACAAGTGTTCGCCCAGAAACCTTTGACAAGTGTTCGTCCAGAAACCTCAGACAAGTATGCACCCCTAAACCTCAGACGTATTTACCCACAAAGCTTTGAGTAAGTATTCTCCCAGAAACCTCTGACAAATATTCACCCAGAAAGCTTCAGAGACACCCATCTACAATGTGGGAGATGGTGAAAATACCACATGCTGTGCAATCCCAACACTGATTATTCCTCAGATCTACAATAATGAACATTGGGGGCTTCTCATCATAATCCCCAAATCACTGTGGAGTTCCCAACCCAATCAAGAATCTGTAGTTGTAGTAGTGATCCAAGCAACTGAAGAACCCAGCCTATCATATTGACCTTCTTCCGCCCCTCATCAAAGCAACTAAAGAACCCAGCCTATCATCTTGACCTTCTGCCGCCCGTGTACACAGTCTTCAGTTGTGCACTCACTAACAGTCTACGGCTCAGATTTCTGATGAGCTGATATCTTTGAAATCAGCCGAGGTTCCTATTACAATATTCCAGTGTTTTTTCACCATGAAAAAATGTAGTTCTACGTAACAAGTGATTGCTTATCACACTGTCTCAGGCAAATGGTCCTCCAAGTTTCTTAATTAAAGTGCTTGGCTTGTACAGTCTTGAATCAGGCAATATCTGAATGTAAATGATGCCCATTTGGTTGGTATACATTGTGAGATGACCATAGACCACTGTGCTAGGTGCCAGACTGTGTGTACCAGTGCAGTGAATCCAGATATCGTATTGTACACATTGACAGAACGGGATGGAAGACTCTGGCAGCAGACTAAAGGAGGCTTGAAATGCACATTACAGGAATAAAGCAGAGCGTGCGTCTTTCAGGAGAAAACACGATTAAAACCGCGGCTATTTATATGCTGATGAGAATCTCTCTCACGCTGAGCCGGAATATTATACATTACAGGTGACTCAAAGAGGTTTGTCTCCTGCCTCATAATGGGACAGAAAGGTCAGAATCCAGAGGCAATCCTGCAGATTAGACATACCAAATGATAGCAGCATCCCGAGTCTGGGAGAGAGGTGTGCATGCTTCCTATATTAATGCAATCTCTGGGAAGAATGCTATGTGATGTGAGATCTGTTCACGCTCTGGGAAATGCGCTCCATTGTGAGGGGAGTCTCCACAATGAAATCTAAAGGAAGAGTAAATCAGCCGAGCAGCCTGGAAATCGGCATCGTCAGGGTTCGGGGACTGAGACGTGTTTATTGCTGGGCTCTAACATATTGCCGTTTACAGACCAGTGACTGGAAACACATATGATATGTGTGACGTAGCGGCTTATAGACATATGGAAATGAAGAGAAGAGATTCTGCACACCAGACGGTTTGAAATCAGAGGAATTATGCGACAAATTGCAACAGATAATGAAGGGGCCATAAAAGCAAGTCTTACATTGCAAATGCAAGGATAATGTGTGTCTGCAAGATAATGCATGACCAGAGCCTTCACACACACAACACGCGTGACCTGCTTCACCAGTATAACCTAATGGGCAATTTGAAAGTCAGCCATTGTGATGTTTGATTTTTTGCATGTGAGATTTGCTGTACGGCAGAGAAAGCCTACAAATAACCTGCTCACGAAGGCCGTGCAATAAGATTGTGTCGCAGGTTTTCTTGCGTGTAGGAAAAAAAATCTAAGTTTCCATAGAAAATGGAAATAGTTTTCTTCACCAGATACGCAGCGCAGGCCTATGTTTAGCGGCTGGGATACAACACAGTGCAATTAAGACGACTGTGGGCAAAAGCCATTGATGTCTGCAGAGCATACTGCTGACCAGCATATGCTGAAGCTCCACGTACACCGTCCACGTACAGGAGCGGAATGCTGCCGGCAACAAACTGAGAAGTGTGGCTGACACAGGCCGTGTTGGTGAGGTCATAAGACTGTGGTGTTTTGGCATTGAGGGGGTTAAAAGGCCAACCCACCTGTTCGGAAGAAGACAGATTATTTCCCAGTCAAACCACTGTGCAGAGAAGCAGCTGAGATAACAGGAGAAGACAAACAGGCGCTGTTAAGGTGACACCATGATTGATATTGGACCCTCTGTTATTGGAGACTCCGGATGTGGCCATTGTGGCCCCCCTTAGCTTAGACTGGCCCTGACATTTCTGAAGATTGCCTGCTGCCTGTGATTTGGGTTTAGTCCTGCTGCCTTAAGGTCACATTTCTTCACAAACATTACTCTTCCTTCATACCTGCCCAAGCTACTCTAGACTAGAGCTTATATTGTCTGCTAAGTACTGAGCTCTGACATAAGTACAAAGCGCAGTCTGAACTGTGGGATAAACTCACATGTCCAAGCTAGAACCATAACTGGTTTTCTGGTCTGGATGAAACCCCAGACAATCACTGCCTCCGTTTTCCCCAGTCATGTAACGTTGATCTGCCCCAATTGATTCTCTCAGTTAGGCATCAAACAGCCTAATAGCTGATTGGGTTAAGTATGTGAAGCGTGACAGAGCCCCATGTGCTGAACGCTTCTTCCCAGAAGTCTAACACATGGAGGCATCGTAGGATCAACACACTGCTAATATATCAGAAGATGGTAACTGATCAGAGATTGGCAGCCTCTGTGCAGCATCGGAAATCGCTGCCATGTAGGATGTACCGGTAGTTTTCTCCTCAGCCAAAATTTATGGCAAGAAGGCAAACTGAACGGTATTGTAGAAGCGAGGCAGTGGTTTAAATGGCCTTGAGGGATGGGAACAGGATGTGCAGAGCTGAACTATCACAAGCAGAATGAGGAGTGCTGGGCTCCGTCCTGTAACCACATCGTGCCACCCAGCTTCCCTGAGGTGACACAACCTCATGTGGCATCGGGTGTATTGTGTCATGATGGAGGAGCAAACTCTGTGCTATAGACTGTGGACATCATGACTCAGAGCTGGGAGGAGAGTGGACCTGGAGTCGGAGAAATGTCTCCCAGATTTATGGCTTGCAGTGGAGAGCATTTAAAGTAATAAGATAAGACTGTAGTCTGCAGCCTCCTAATGGTCTCTTAATGGTCTGACATTAGGAGGGGCCCTGCAAATTACAGGGGTCTTCGCTGCACAAAGGCTCCCTCAACCAGTGTTAGCAATCGATGAAGCACTTCCGTCTCCTTCATTACCACAGTCATTTACCTTCTTTTTCTTCTCTGTTTTCCTATTACTTCTTGGTTTTACTTTTACATATGCAAAGTAGAGGAAGTAATTAATGTTCTCTGGAGGAATAAAACAATGAATATGTCTTCCCCCTCAGTGCCATCAGCTGCCTCCTCAATGTCACCAGCTTCATCCCCCAGTACCACCAACTTGCCCCCAGTGCCACCTTCTCCCCCTCCTAGCCATGTCCCCAGCACCAGTGAAATAAAATACTTACCTCTCCTGTAGGGGTACCACTCCACAGCTCGTCCATCTTCTCGTCCTGACGTTACACAGCGTCAGGTAATAGTGCGCACTTACGTACACTGTCCTGACGATATGTCAGGAGGAAAGGGCGGTGCGGGCCGGCGACCATGGAGCAGTGAGTAATAGCAAGCGCTTCACTCCCGCTCCGTGGATTTTTTTTGTGTGGAATTACTCGATTCAATTGAGTAATCGTTTCAGCCCTACTTCACATCTTACAAGGATTTGGAGTGTGTGCTATATAAGCTGGCCCATATGTGCCATAACTAGAGGAGGTACTGTTGCAGTGCATGGTAACATGGAATGCCTTCAGATAAATGGGTGGGAATTGTCCCTGCACACAGACCTGTACACGTGTGCCTGACAGACTTCACCACGTAAACGAAATATACAGCAGACCGCTGACTGCCGACCCACCACCTCCTTTATGGATGTGCGAATCCTGGTAATGATGCAGGCCTTTCAGGCAGCAGGCTGGTGTTGGTATATATCAGGGGTCAGCAACCACCGGCACTCCAGCTGTTGTAAAACTACAACTCCCAGCATGCTCCATTCACTCCTATGGGAGTTCTGAGAAAAGCTAAGCAAGTGTGCATGCCGGGAGTCGTAGTTTCACCACAGCTGGGGTGCCGAAAGTTGCTGACCCCTGATATATATGTTCTGTTTTTTAAATATTAAAGCTGCATAGGGAATCTATGTGCCTGTAAATCCAGGAAGAGGAAGGAGAAAAGGTTTCCTTACGTTCCGAATTATTTACATGTGACGGAAAGCATCGGGATAAAATATCCATCAATTCAGGTGTACAGTGGGGTATGGGACGGTGATCTAGAAATGATGCTCTTCTCACTGTATAGCGGGCATCAGCTCTGTAGAACTGGTGAAAAGGAAGCAATAAGTGTATGTGCGCAGTCTGGAAGCGTATGTGACTGAGGCAGGAGGGCCTCATCTGCTGCCAGATTCCATTCTCCACCCTGATCATGATGAAGTGATAACAGTCCAGAGGTGTGTGCATGTTCAGCCGTGGTGACGCTGGTTTTGGTGCCATGATTGCAAACCTCTGGGTTTGTGCGCTCTACCTACCGGGAGCCTGATGAGTGACAGCATTTGTTTGGTGACGTCTCTGTAATGGACCAGCAGAGCAAATGCAGGAAGAGAGACTTTTTGTTATATGCCCTCTCTGTAAGCCTGTGTTAATCCTGGAATAAAGGGAGTGCGTCCCCAGAATTAGCCCCTTCAGTCATAAGTTCCCCCACCTCCAGAACGTCCTAGCTTCTGGTCCAGAGTGGTCACTTCTATACAGGCTGGCCGCAGCCTCACTGCAGATAGTGGTCATTAAAGAGTAACACATGGCCTAACATCATTATCTAATATACTTTATTAACTGATTTTACTAAGCAGATGGGCACCTAAAGTCTCATTCAGTATATGATCTGGTGTACAGACATCACTGTACTGGAGCAATGGGGGCCCCTGCGAACGCACGCATCACCCCTCCTGCCCGTGTCCCCTTAGTCTGGCTAAATCCTGTAAGGATGAACGATGCCAGGATTAGCTGAGCGGAGTGGGCTGCTGAAAAGTCAGCCATTTGCAAATACTGAATGTAAAGTACAATCGGCACCCAGGATGCCGATGATTTTTAGTCCATTAATACATATAGAAATAAAGTTTACTAAAAGTTTAGTTACTCTTTAAGAATAATTGATGGCTTCCGAAAGATCATTCCAAATGATTTTTTGTTTTGTCGCTCATTCTTGTGAAATGATGATGTGCGTATGGCGGTCATTAATGATGTGTCATGACAGTGTGTGCGGAACATATAAGCTGGTTGATTGTGTGCTGACAACCGCGGTATGTCCGTCCAGCCGCCCTCTCCGCTATAACCGCTTTCTCTGCTGCTGCCTGTGTAGTATTATCCCACTTTCTCAGCACTTTCCCAAGCAGAGCACGGAGAAAAGAGAATGTTATCTATGAAACGTCTCATCTTAATCTCACATAATGTTCCTGGATTGTCTAATGTCACCAAGCAACTTGCTTACAAACTGTCATTAACCGAAAAACCTGTCCCCGCTGTGTAATGTCAGGGATTAGCAGCGTTATTAATGGATGGTAAAAAAAAAAAAAAAACAGTAGCGCACAATAAAACAGGATACGAGACAAGAGTTTCATAGTAATTAAACATTTAGATGCAGGATGAGAAAATTATAAGGAAAACAAACAGCAGCAATAAAGTGTCCAGACGGAGCCAAATTTAGAGAGATGAGCGCATGAAGTGGGGTCGGTGTCGTAAGTGCTGCTCCTTGTCAGCCATTGATGGAGTCGGAGGAAAGTGCAGTTGGGGGAACTCTTCTGCTATTACTGCACTGATGGAAATTGGCATCTTTTGTCTTTTTGTTTGACCTGAGTTGTCATAAAAGCTCCCACTTCACCTCTGTTCATCTCCTTCACGAACGCGAGCGGGGAGACGCTGTCTTAATGAAGTGCAGGATTCATGTATGACATGTGTGAAAGCCGTACCACAAAGGGCAAGATGGAGTGACAAGCTGATGACACCGGCCGGTTTAGTTTTTTAGGGTTTGACTTGTAGTTCCCCTGACACTGGGTTCCACACAGTAGACAGCTCTCGGTTGAGAGGTATGGCCTAGTTGGTTGTACACGCTGAGTTTCTAAAGCGTGTACAAGAGGTAATAAACTAAAGATCATTTTCTAAAAGGCTGTAATTGGGCCCAATGCAGTTTTGTCCATGCAATATTTCAGTAAAATTTACACCCCACCTTCTCTGCAAACAATAGATGACCAGAAGGCTGTCATTAGGTATATTCACCCTGTCTGCAGAAATCCAAGCATCTGCTGCAGAACATGTATGGGACCAGATTTTCAGGTGCAGAATTCTCTACTCTGAATCTGCCATGTGTGAACCTTTACAATGTCCCAATCACCTACAGTGTGAATATTAAAGGGGTCCTCTCACTTCAGCAGGTGGCATTTATCCTGTAGATGCAGTGAATACCAGGCCCTTACTAATACACTGTGATTCTCCATATTGCCTCCTTTGCTTGGTTCCTTTTTCCATCGCATTATACGTGGCTGATTTCCAGAGGTTACGACCATCTTGTAATCCAGCAGCCGTGGCCGTGCTTGCACCAGCCTTTCTGGTGACCAGGCCCTTGGGAGCATACATAGGCACCCGTGCCCAGCAGATCCTTTCCTGGACACCTTGTAGCGCTGGTTGTAATCCCTGGAAACAAGCAGTATATAATGTGATGGAAAATAAATCCAGCCAGGAATGGAGGCAATATGGAGACTCACAATGCACTAGGAAGTGGCTGGTATTCACAGGTAGAGCTCTGATGAGCCGCCCCCCTCTTCAGTGTGTCAGTAGTCTGAACTGTCGTGGATTTTCCGATAACCTCAAGGTTCTCCGCCTTGTCGGCGGCGTTGCTCCTTTCAGCATACTTTCAAAGCCTTCCTGACACTTGTTGGTGACTTGTCTTTTTTTCTTTTGGTCATGGTGTCATCTTGCTTCATCTGCAAAAATTAGAGGAGAGATGCCGTGCATTTCTGGACCTCACCACACCTGCAAACTTAATTAATGGAAAGATTTTTAAAAATGTCAGGGATGCAGAGGGCAGTTTGGCCATCCTTCATTGTGTGATTAGGACTAGAGTTTCAAGTGGCGCGGAGAGGCTTGACAGAATGTGAAGTGTGTAAAGGGCAGAGGTCAAGCAGTGTGTTTTACGTGACCTTACAGACAGAGGACACCAACAGGAGCATCGGGGGTTCTTTAGATTAATGGTCTATTAAAGTCACGCTTCTTCCTAAAGAAAACACGTGTGGGGTTGTACTTACCACGCTAGAACCTGGGCTTTATCTTGAGCCAAATACAGTAAAATAGGTGCTGCTACATTGCGAGACATCCTGGATTATCAGTAATAGAAGGGTTGTGGTCCTCCACAAAGGTGTCCCTATCACTTTAAAAAGGTAGAGACCCTGCCTGGCCTGAGCGTGTAAGAAATTCCAAGAGATCCACAAGGCAGAGAGAAACCTTCCTGAATATTTGCTTTGGAAATATTTATCTTAATAATTTTCATCTAAGAAGACCTACAGAATCTGACGTGGAAGAGGCATCATTTTGCAGTCCTGATTTCTGAATTGTTGGGCGCTGGATTAAAGGAATTTGACTGAAACAGACTGGATTCATACATACAGTTTTTGATCCTTTTTAAAAAAATAGGAAACACCACGAATGGATCTTAAAGGACTGAAACGTTTAAAGGAACGCTGGGTACTTTTTCTCTCATATGGGCCCACTCCTGACTACAAACTGTAAATCCAGCCTTCTGATGAGCAATGATAAGGTGTGCGCATGAGCAGTCTCTCACGTCGGGGTGTTCATGACTGGGTCATTGACTTGGCGGATATCATTAGATGGAATCAGATATCAATCAAAGAATCGCAGTGCGACTGCCACACAGAAACCACGCACACTTTATATCTGGGGTTATGATATTTTGCGGATCACGGGAAAAGGAAGCGTCATTACTGTATTTGTTCAGGGAACCTGTAGCTGTGAAATCATTCATTTCTAATAGCACAAATGACCCTGATTGCTGACATCAGAAGTCTCCAAATGGTTACTGATCAGGGAACAACCACTCTCAGCATGCCGTCTTCTTTGCTGTATCACGAGAAAGGCTGCTGTGGAAGAAAATTGAGATTTTTTGCACATATGTTAAAGTCACCTAATTGCATCGCCCTTGTTTCATTGGCTTTGGTGGGTTTTCGCTGCATTACCGTTTTGTATCATTGAGAAAAAAATAAAATTCTGACACAAAAACTGGAACTGAATATTACAGAGGAACAGGTCTGGTTTCCATGGTAAAACTCTGGAGCAGGTTTATGGCCTACAAAATAATTGGCAATAAGCTTAGGAAAATTATGAAAACTGGCTCGCAGTGCTGACAAGAGAGATCTCGCTGAGCCTCGACCATGGCAGCCATTTTGGGAAACAAAACCTGCTCATTCTGTTATAGCCTCATCCCAGTGAGATTGAGGAGGGGGAATAGAGAAAGCAATTGAAGGGGCTACATAGATTATTTCCAGTGGAACATTGCAGACTGACACCACGAGGACAATATTGCTCCTCAGCTTGGCTTTCTGAATGGCTAATTATGGGCTGTGTGGGGCCCAAAGAAGGACACATTTTCCTCTAAATAACAAGCTCCATGTACAGGGGGGAAGCTGTCAGGAACCAGAATTCTGGCAGGGATGTGTTTGATGAGATCCCTAATGAAGCTTGTCCAGGCATGAGGGTCACCACGCATTAAATAAATTCAGGATTATAGAACAGAGGCTTCTTTGTGTCAGATTCCCCTGCAGTCTGTCTCCCTTTCATTTGGTTCTCATTTTGCTGGTGAATTACTAACAAGCATCTCATTGCATGAACCATGCCCCTCTTCTGTAGCAGGGACCGCTTGCCTCTCCTGTAGCAGGGTCCATTCTCCTCTCCTGTTGCACTGACCAATCTCTTCTCCTGTAGCACTGACCAATCTCTTCTCCTGTAGCACTGACCAATCTCTTCTCCTGTAGCACTGACCAATCTCTTCTCCCGTGGCAGGGACTGTACGCCTCTCCTATAGCACAGACCAATACCTCTCCTGTAGCACTGACCGATCGCCTCTCCTGTAGCAGGGACCGCTCGCCTCTCCTATAGCACAGACCAATCACCTCTCCTATAGCACAGACCAATCACCTCTCCTGTAGAAGGATCCGCTCGCCTCTTCTGTAGCAGGGACCGCTCGCCTCTCCTGTAGCAGGGTCCATTCTCCTCTCCTGTAGCACTGACCAATCTCTTTTCCTGTAGCACTGACAGATCGCCTCTCCTGTAGCACTGACCAATCACCTCTCCCGTAGCAGGGACTGCACGCCTTTCCTATAGCACAGACCAATCACCTCTCCTGTAGCAGGATCCGCTCACCTCTTCTGTAGCAGGGACCGCTCGCCTCTCCTGTAGCACTGACCAATCACCTCTCCCGTAGCAGCAACTGTACGCCTCTCCTGTAGCACTGACTGATTGCCTCTCCTGTAGTAGAGACCATGCACATCTCCAGTAGGAGGGACCACTCGCCTGTCCTGTAGCAGGGACTGGACGCCTCTCCTGTAGTAGAGACTGCACACCTCTCCTGTAGCAGGGACCATTAACCTCTCGTGTAGCAGGGACCGCTTACCTCTTCTGTATTAGGGACTGTGCACCTCACCTGTAGCAGTGACCGCAAGCCTCTTGTAGCAGGGTCCACATGCCTCTCCCGTAGCATGGGCCGCTTGACTCTCCTGTAGCAGGGTCCGCTTGCCTCTCCTGCAGCAGGGTCCGCTTGTCTCTCCTGTAGCAGGATCCGCTCGCCTCTTCTGTAGCAGGGAACGCTCGCCTCTCCTGTAGCACTGACCAATCACCTCTCCCGTAGCAGGGACTGCACGCCTCTCCTGTAGTAGGGACCATGCACATCTCCAGTAGGAGGGAACACTCACCTGTCCTGTAGCAGGGACTGGACGCCTCTCCTATAGTAGAGACTGCACACCTCTCCTGTAGCAGGGACCAGTAACCTCTCGTGTAGCAGGGACCGCTTACCTCTTCTGTATTAGGGACCGTGCACCTCACCTGTAGCAGTGACCGCACGCCTCTTGTTGCAGGGTCCACATGCCTCTCCCGTAGCATGGGCCGCTTGCCTCTCCTGTAGCAGGGTCCGCTTGCTTCTCCTGCAGCAGGGTCCGATTGTCTCTCCTGTAGCAGGGTCTGCGTACCTCTCCAGTAGCAGGGACCGCTCTCCTCTCCTGTAGCAGGGTCTGTGTGCCTCTCCTGGAGCAGGAACTGCTCGCCTCTTGTGTAGCAGGGTCTGCTTGCCTCTCCTGTATCAGTGACTTCTCGCCTCTCCTGTAGCAGGATCCGCTCACCTCTCCTTTAGCAGTGACCGCTCTCCTGTTACAGGATCTGTGTGCCTCTCCTGTAGCAGGTTCCGCTCGCCTCTCCTATAGCAGGGTCCACTGGCCACTCCTGTAGCAGGGACTGCTCGCCTTTCCTGTAGTAGGGACTGCTCGCCTTTCCTGTAGTAGGGACTGCTCGCCTTTCCTGTAGTAGGGTCCGCACTTCTCCTGTAGCAGGGTCTGCTCGCCTCTCCGGTAGTAGTGACCGCTCTCCTGTAGCAGGGTCTGTGTGCCTCTCCTGTAGTAGGGTCCGCGCCTCTCCTGTAGCAGGGTCCGCTCGCCTCTCCTGTAGCAGTGGCCGCTCTCCTCTCTTGTAGCAGGGTCTGTGTGCCTCTCCTGGAGCAGGTTCTGCTCGCCTCTCCTGGAGCAGGGACTGCTCACCTCTCCTGTAGTAGGGTCCGCTCGCCTCTCCTGTAGCAGTGACCACTCTCCTCTCCTGTAGCAGGGTCTGTGTGCCTCTCCTGGAGCAGGGACTGCTCACCTCTCCTGTAGTAGGGTCCGCTCGCCTCTCCTGTAGCAGTGACCACTCTCCTCTCCTGTAGCAGGGTCTGTGTGCCTCTCCTGGAGCAGGGACTGCTCGCCTCTCCTATAGCAGGGTCCGCTCACTTCTCCTGTAGTAGGGTCCGCTCGCCTCTCCTATAGCAGGGTCCGCTCGCCACTCCTGTAGCAGTGACGGATCTCCTCTCCAAGTAACAGGGTCCGCTCACCTCTCCTGTAGCAGGGTCCGCTCGCCTCTGCTGTAGCAGTGACCGCTCTCCTCTCCTGTAGCAGGGTCTGTGTGCTTCTCCTCTAGCAGGGACCGCTCGCATCTCCTGTAGCAGGGTCTGTGTGCCTCTCCTGTATCAGGATCCGCTCGCCTCTCCTGTAGCAGGGTCCGCTTGCCTCTCCTGTAGCAGGGTCTGTGTGCCTCTCCTGTATCAGGATCCGCTCGCCTCTCCTGTAGCAGGGTCCGCTCGCCTCTCCTGTAGCAGTGGGCGCTCTCCTCTCCTGTAGCAGGGACCGCTCACATCTCCTGTAGCAGGGTCTGTTTGCCTCTCCTGTAGCAGGGACCGCTCGCCTCTCCTGTAGCAGGCCTTGTGTGCCTCTCCTGCAGCAGGGACTGCTCGCCTCTATTGTAGCAGAGTCTGTGTGCCTCTCCTGTAGCAGGGTCCGCTCTCCTCTCCTGTAGCAGGGTCTGTGTGCCTCTCCTGCAGAAGGGACTGCTCTCCTCTCCTGTAGCAGGCTCTGTGTACCTCTCCTGCAGCAGGGACTGCTCGCCTCTATTGTAGCAGGGTCTGTGTGCCTCTCCTGTAGCAGGGACAGCTCTCCTCTCCTGTAGCAGGGTCTGTGTGCCTCTCCTGTAGCAGGGACCGCTCTCCTCTCCTGTAGCAGGGTCTGTGTGCCTCTCCTGTAGCATGGTCTGTGTGCCTCTCCTGTAGCAGGGTCTGTGTGCCTCTCCTGCAGCAGGGACCGCTCGCCTCTCCTGTAGCAGGCTCTGTGTGCGCCCCTCCTGCAGCAGGGACTGCTCGCCTCTATTGTAGCAGGGTCTGTGTGCCTCTCCTGTAGCAGGGACCGCTCGCATCTCCTGTAGCAGCGTCCGCTCTCCTCTCCTGTAGCAGGGTCCGCTCTCCTCTCCTGTAGCAGGGTCTATGTGCCTCTCCTGTAGCAGTGGGCGCTCTCCTCCCCTGTAGCAGGGTCTATGTGCCTCTCCTGTAGCAGTGGGCGCTCTCCTCTCCTGTAGCAGGGTCTATGTGCCTCTCCTGTAGCAGTGGGCGCTCTCCTCTCCTGTAGCAGGGTCTGTGTGCCTCTCCTGCAGCAGGGACTGCTCGCCTCTCCTGTAGCAGGCTCTGTGTGCCTCTCCTGTAGCAGGCTCTGTGTGCCTCTCCTGTATCAGGATCCGCTCTCCTCTCCTGTAGCAGGGTCTGTGTGCCTCTCCTGTAGCAGTGACCGCTCGCCTCTCCTGTAAGAGGCTCTGTGTGCCTCTCCTGCAGCAGGGACTGCTCGCCTCTATTATAGCAGGGTCTGTGTGCCTCTCCTCTAGCAGGGACCGCTCTCCTCTCCTGTAGCAGGGTCTGTGTGCCTCTCCTGTAGCAGGGACCGCTCGCCTCTATTGTAGCAGGGTCTGTGTGCCTCTCCTGTAGCAGTGGGCGCTCGCCTCTATTGTAGCAGGGTCTGTGTGCCTCTCCTGTATCAGGATCCGCTCTCCTCTCCTGTAGCAGGGTCTGTGTGCCTCTCCTGTAGCAGTGACCGCTCGCCTCTCCTGTAAGAGGCTCTGTGTGCCTCTCCTGCAGCAGGGACTGCTCGCCTCTATTATAGCAGGGTCTGTGTGCCTCTCCTCTAGCAGGGACCGCTCTCCTCTCCTGTAGCAGGGTCTGTGTGCCTCTCCTGTAGCAGGGACCGCTCGCATCTCCTGTAGCAGGGTCTGTGTGCCTCTCCTGTAGCAGGGTCTGTGTGCCTCTCCTGTAGCAGGGACCGCTCTCCTCTCCTGTAGCAGGGTCTGTGTGCCTCTCCTGTAGCAGTGGGCGCTCTCCTCTCCTGTAGCAGGGTCTGTGTGCCTCTCCTGTAGCAGGGACCGCTCTCCTCTCCTGTAGCAGGGTCTGTGTGCCTCTCCTGTAGCAGGGTCCGCTCTCCTCTCCTGTAGCAGGGTCTATGCGCCTCTCCTGTAGCAGGGTCGCTCTCCTCTCCTGTAGCAGGGTCTGTGTGCCTCTCCTGTAGCAGGGACCGCTCTCCTCTCCTCTAGCAGGGTCTGTGTGCCTCTCCTGTAGCAGTGGGCGCTCTCCTCTCCTGTAGCAGGGTCTGTGTGCCTCTCCTGTAGCAGGGACCGCTCGCATCTCCTGTAGCAGGGTCTGTGTGCCTCTCCTGCAGCAGGGACCGCTCTCATCTCCTGTAGCAGGGTCGCTCGCCTCTGCTGTAGCAGTGACCGCTCTCCTCTCCTGTAGCAGGGTCTGTGTGCCTCTCCTCTAGCAGGGTCCGCTCTCCTCTCCTGTAGCAGGGTCTGTGTGCCTCTCCTGTAGCAGTGGGCGCTCGCCTCTATTGTAGCAGGGTCTGTGTGCCTCTCCTGTAGCAGTGGGCGCTCGCCTCTATTGTAGCAGGGTCTGTGTGCCTCTCCTGTAGCACAGCTCTCCTCTCCTGTAGCAGCGTCCGCTCTCCTCTCCTGTAGCAGGGACCGCTGTCATCTCCTGTAGCAGGGTCTGTGTGCCTCTCCTGTAGCAGGGTCCGCTCTCCTCTCCTGTAGCAGGGTCTATGCGCCTCTCCTGTAGCAGGGTCGCTCTCCTCTCCTGTAGCAGGGTCTGTGTGCCTCTCCTGTAGCAGGGTCGCTCTCCTCTCCTGTAGCAGGGTCTGTGTGCCTCTCCTGTAGCAGTGACCGCTCTCCTCTCCTGTAGCAGGGTCTGTGTGCCTCTCCTGTAGCAGGGACCGCTCGCATCTCCTGTAGCAGGGTCTGTGTGCCTCTCCTGCAGCAGGGACCGCTCTCATCTCCTGTAGCAGGGTCGCTCGCCTCTGCTGTAGCAGTGACCGCTCTCCTCTCCTGTAGCAGGGTCTGTGTGCCTCTCCTCTAGCAGGGTCCGCTCTCCTCTCCTGTAGCAGGGTCTGTGTGCTTCTCCTGCAGCAGGGACTGCTCGCTTCTATTGTAGCAGGCTCTGTGTGCCTCTCCTCTAGCAGTGGGCGCTCTCCTCTCCTGTAGCAGGGTCTGTGTGCCTCTCCTGTAGCAGGGACCGCTCTCCTCTCCTGTAGCAGGCTCTGTGTGCCTCTCCTGTAGCAGTGGGCGCTCTCCTCTCCTGTAGCAGGGTCTGTGTGCCTCTCCTCTAGCAGTGACCGCTCGCATCTCCTGTAGCAGGGTCTGTGTGCCTCTCCTGTAGCAGTGGGCGCTCTCCTCTCCTGTAGCAGGCTCTGTGTGCCTCTTCTGTAGCAGTGGGCGCTCTCCTCTCCTGTAGCAGGGTCTGTGTGCCTCTCCTTTAGCAGTGACCGCTCGCATCTCCTGTAGCAGGGTCTGTGTGCCTCCTCTAGCAGGGACCGCTCTCCTCTCCTGTAGCAGGGTCTGTGTGCCTCTCCTGTAGCAGGGTCTGTGTGCCTCTCCTGTAGCAGTGGGCGCTCTCCTCTCCTGTAGCAGGGTCTGTGTGCCTCTCCTGTAGCAGTGACCGCTCGCATCTCCTGTAGCAGGGTCTGTGTGCCTCTCCTGTAGCAGTGACCGCTCGCATCTCCTGTAGCAGGGTCTGTGTGCCTCTCCTGTAGCACAGCTCTCCTCTCCTGTAGCAGTGGGCACTCTGATCTTCTGTAGCAGGGTCTGTGTGCCTCTCCTCTAGCAGGGACCGCTCGCATCTCCTGTAGCAGGGTCTGTGTGCCTCTCCTGTACCAGTGGGCGCTCTCCTCTCCTGTAGCAGGGTCTGTGTGCCTCTCCTGTAGCACAGCTCTCCTCTCCTGTAGCAGGGTCTGTGTGCCTCTCCTGTAGCAGTGGGCACTCTCCTCTCCTGTAGCAGGGTCGCTCGCCTCTCCTGTAGCAGTGACCGCTCTCCTCTCCTGTAGCAGGGTCTGTGTGCCTCTCCTCTAGCAGGGACCGCTCGCATCTCCTGTAGCAGGCTCTGTGTGCCTCTCCTGTAGCAGTGGGCGCTCTCCTCTCCTGTAGCAGGGTCTGTGTGCCTCTCCTCTAGCAGGGACCGCTCTCCTCTCCTGTAGCAGGGTCTGTGTGCCTCTCCTCTAGCAGGGACCGCTCGCATCTCCTGTAGCAGGGTCTGTGTGCCTCTCCTGTAGCAGTGGGCACTCTCCTCTCCTGTAGCAGGGTCGCTCGCCTCTCCTGTAGCAGTGGGCGCTCTCCTCTCCTGTAGCAGGGTCTGTGTGCCTCTCCTCTAGCAGGGACCGCTCGCATCTCCTGTAGCAGGGTCTGTGTGCCTCTCCTGTAGCAGTGGGCGCTCTCCTCTCCTGTAGCAGGGTCTGTGTGCCTCTCCTGTAGCACAGCTCTCCTCTCCTGTAGCAGGGTCTGTGTGCCTCTCCTGTAGCAGTGGGCACTCTCCTCTCCTGTAGCAGGGTCTGTGTGCCTCTCCTGTAGCAGTGGGCACTCTCCTCTCCTGTAGCAGGGTCGCTCGCCTCTCCTGTAGCAGTGACCGCTCTCCTCTCCTGTAGCAGGGTCTGTGTGCCTCTCCTCTAGCAGGGACCGCTTGCATCTCCTGTAGCAGGGTCTGTGTGCCTCTCCTGTAGCAGTGACCGCTCTCCTCTCCTGTAGCAGGGTCTGTGTGCCTCTCCTGTAGCAGGGTCCGCTCTCCTCTCCTGTAGCACGGTCTGTGTGCCTCTCCTGTAGCAGTGGGCGCTCTCCTCTCCTGTTGCAGGGTCTGTGTGCCTCTCCTGTAGCACAGCTCTCCTCTCCTGTAGCAGGGTCTGTGTGCCTCTCCTGTAGCAGTGGGCACTCTCCTCTCCTGTAGCAGGGTCGCTCGCCTCTCCTGTAGCAGTGACCGCTCTCCTCTCCTGTAGCAGGGTCTGTGTGCCTCTCCTCTAGCAGGGACCGCTCGCATCTCCTGTAGCAGGGTCTGTGTGCCTCTCCTGTAGCAGTGGGCGCTCTCCTCTCCTGTAGCAGGGTCTGTGTGCCTCTCCTGTAGCAGGGTCCGCTCTCCTCTCCTGTAGCAGGGTCTGTGTGCCTCTCCTCTAGCAGGGACCGCTCTCCTCTCCTGTTGCAGGGTCTGTGTGCCTCTCCTGTAGCACAGCTCTCCTCTCCTGTAGCAGGGTCTGTGTGCCTCTCCTGTAGCAGTGGGCACTCTCCTCTCCTGTAGCAGGGTCGCTCGCCTCTCCTGTAGCAGTGACCGCTCTCCTCTCCTGTAGCAGGGTCTGTGTGCCTCTCCTCTAGCAGGGACCGCTCGCATCTCCTGTAGCAGGGTCTGTGTGCCTCTCCTGTAGCAGGGTCCGCTCTCCTCTCCTGTAGCAGGGTCTGTGTGCCTCTCCTCTAGCAGGGACCGCTCGCATCTCCTGTAGCAGGGTCTGTGTGCCTCTCCTGTAGCAGTGGGCGCTCTCCTCTCCTGTAGCACAGCTCACGCCCCTCTTCTGTAGTGTACCAAAGTGTCCGCTACCAATAGCCCCTTTCCCATTTCCACCTCCAAATACAAAACTGATGCCTAAAGCAGGCCATACACAAGAAGGGCGGTGTATGGTCATACATCAGATTATTTGTGTGGACAACCCTCACCATTTTTAACACAAATATCCATTATAATTACATGATGGGCCTGTACATATATGACCAGAGGTTCAGCAAAGGTCAGCGGATGAACTAACACCGACAGTTAAGACAAGGAGAGGACAGAGTCTATCTACTGTGTAAAATCATAGATATAATCATCTGGATGACTTTTATTCTGCGTGTTTAGAGACTGATTCGCCCATGCAGGTCTTCTGCTCCCCGCTTGTGTCTAGTCCCTGACTTTTAATGACATGCAGCGCTGAGCCATGCTTCCATTGGCGTAATGGTCTCGTTGCCTTTTACTTAGAAGCACAGCCGGCCAAGACGGATAATTCTCTGCAAAACCAATGATTAAAAATGTCCTGCACGGAGGCTGCAAATGATTTCATTCTCAGTCTGGATCATTAGTGTCGCCAGTTATAAGACATTCAGTAACTACAGGTACCCAAATGTCACCATTACCAGATATGGCAGCAGGACCATCATTTCAGGGTTCAGGCCACCTCCCAAAAGAGATGGAAAGTAGCAAAAAACGTTCCTGAAAGGGTGACCATTCTGTATTAAGGGTATGAACATGATTGGAATTTGCTGCAGGCTAAAGCCACCGTTATTTTCTCTGCTCAACATCAAGCTGGACATGTGAAATAATTAAAAGGGTTTTCTGAGGTTTTACTACTGATGAGCTATCCACAGGATCGGTCATCAGTATCTGATGGGTGGGGGCCCTAAACCCAGGACCCCCACCGATCAGATGTTTGAGAAGGCACTAGCGCTCCTGTGAGTGCTGCAGCCTTCTCACAGCTCACCAAGCACAGCGCCGTACATTGTTTAGTGGCCGTGCTTGGTATCACGCTCAGCCCCATTCACTTCTATGGGGCTGAGCTGCTGGCCTAGGAAAAGCTGAAGGAAGGCTGCGGTGATCTCAGGAGCATTTGTACCTTCGGGGTGGGGTCCCAGGTGGCAAACCCTCACCGATCAGATACTGATGACCTGTCCTGAGGGTGGGTCATCAGTATAAAAATCTCACAAAATTCCTTTATGGCTTTCCTTTTCTATACCCCTTTCTGTCTATTTACAGCAGTGGTCTGCATCCTGTGGCTCCTGTTTCAGAATCACAAGTCCCAGCATGCCCTGGCAGGCTTCATAGTAATCTATGACTTGTGGGTTGCTGGCACCTGGTACAGAGCCACTTTATCCCAAAAAAATCACAACTCTGATCCAGGTAACTGTTTATTTACTCTCTGATTGGGGTTCTTGACGGAAAGCCTTGTCTGGAGGATGATCCATTTTTCTGTACAAATAAACATCTCACCCATGCCCCGAACAAGGCGAAGAAGGCAAAGCTGGGATTTCAGAGCACAGCTGGATGACATTATTCCTCCGTCACATCTCACTCCAGTGACAGATTTGATCAAGCACAATAAAAGTCAGTGGAGAGCCGGCTGACAGCCCAGTAACCTTCTCCCAGATGGGATGGTTCACATCATATTGTGCTGCAGGTGTCATATTCATTAAACGGGGACTCGGCCTTATCGAGCGTCCCCGAGGAATCATCTCCAGCTCGCAGTGTAATTTTTCCTTTTCTCATTTCTCGCTGTTCCGCTGGCATCTTAAGTGCGCACCGCAGATATCTGCATCGCTTCAGTATCAGAGAACGTTAGAGAAACCATCAGCTCTGCCACTTCCATATAATATTGAACATTCCTGTCTTAGTTCCCTTTAGTTTGCCAATTTATTTAAAGAGGGCTTTAATTTCATGTAAGGATACGCCGAGAGCACTCGTGGAAGGGCAGGCGAGCATTTGCCTATTTCCTCGCTAAATAAAGAAGCAGGAGATGATTGGTGCAGCGTCTACACGCTATTTTTACAATGAAAACCTCATATAAGTTTTATAAGGATAAAGCATCCACCACGAAGCCAGGAAGAGAAACCAGAACAATAAAGCCGCCACATGGCCTCTCACTGTGAGGCTCTTGTCCTGGGAAAGCTGGGGCTTGTGATGAATTTTGAGGAACAGGAGCTACACAGACAGAGTTGTCAGCCGAAGCTCTTTGCTCGCTGGTCCAGCCGCCTAACCACCAACAACTTTGTGCCGTGATCACATTACACTCCATATGGTATATAAGCATGACTTGTGTAATGAGTTACCTGTATACAGTTATTGCTTACATATAGTCCTATCCTTTCATGCATGGGCCCCCCAGGAGCAGGGTCCTTGTTATGCACATTGGTGACTCTCTTTGATTACAGACTGTGCACACGTTCCAAGTTGATCCATTGGAATGTGATAATTGGGGTCCTAGAAAGCGCATGTGAGCGTGGTACTCAGCATGTCCCCCCATTGAAAATTGTGCATATAGTTTAAGTAGCAGATATAGATGAGGCTTGGAGGCCATGGCACACTTTTCACTCACTGAAGACAGTGTGAATTAGTACATACTGAAGCATTGCCTGCAGAAACAGACCTGAAGTCGTGGCACTCGCACCGTGAGCTTGCATGTTGGTAGAGTACTTGCCATAATGTCCATAGCCACAGGCCTCATTATCAGGAGATGTGATAGTGAATGCAACTATGCAATAACTGGGGGGGGGGTGGCACTTGCCCTGGGGACCCCGACTAATCATCCTATAAGGAGGTGATCCTGACACGTGAAGCAATGTCAGGCAAAATGACATCATGCAATCAATGTGGATAGATTTCCAATTACGTATGAATACATTATTATAGTGTGTTTAGACCCCATACAGGGTGATGTCACCGCAGCGACACATGACCATCAGAATATGCTATGACGGGCTCATTTAATGGGCAGCAGGGCTGAGTAAGTCTGGTGTAGAATGAAGCGCCGTTCTGTGAGCGCGATTATTACAGTAATGATATTATTCTAATTGTTGCTGTGCTGTGACAACCTGACACAACATCTCCTTTACACACTCATTTACTGACATGAGGTCACCATGCTACTTTCTTCTTAGCAGCCTCCTGTGTCCATCACATCCACGTAATTAGCGTGGTCATGTCATGTGTTCACGTTCTGTGATCACAACTCATTCTCTCTGACAATTCAGGTCAGCCGTGAAACTTCTAGAAAAGTAATTAGGGGGTGCTCAATGCCAGGACGGCACATGTGTGCAACACTTCATTCACAACCGTACTTTCCAATCTGCTTTTCAAAAAATAAACAGTCACACATTTCCTACACTTCCGTTTGCCCTGCCCAATGAGATTTTCTGGATCTAATGGTGTCGACAGCGTCTCACATGGAATATGAGGGTGTGTTGTTTTTCTAAATATGATTTTTGGGTGAGGCTTTTTAACAATTTTTTCCATCCTTGGCTCAAACATTGAATTGAGCCAAAAAGCCAGGTTGTATGGGGTCAATTTAGTGGATATGCCAGGCAGCGCCATAAGCCTGACGGTGTCATTGTTGTCTTGACAATCACCTTATAAACAGTGTCTCACTCCAGAAAGAGATCTTCAGGGCTCAGTTCCATGACTGCTAGATTGTATGACTACCATAAACATCTCTAAGTAGAATAACGATATCTGAATGGAACCCTGTACCTGACGCCTCAGACAGTATTTTATATCCCAGTTACTTCCTCTGAGACACAAAATTTCATCTTCGGGGCCTGAATGGTGAATATATTATAGAGGAGACCTCATAAAAATGGACGTAACAAGGATGAAGCTCTCTCCCAAAAGCCGAAGTGTAATTGTGGCCGGATGACGACATTATGTTCTGACATGACCGACGATGGAATCTGCAGATCCTCCGCTCTCTGCCACACGGCTCCTCTAGGCCTGAAGTTCAAAAGCTTTTAAATGCGTCATAAATTATGGAAGAAACGTTAAAACCATCAGAAAGTGCGTTAGCCGAGCGAGCGCTTTCTTTTTTTATTGCAAATCCAATACAGCCTGTTAAAGGGGAACACAATTTCTGATTAACTCATGCACTTCCATAGAAGATGTCTGTGGTGAATATAGCAAAGGTGTTTCCTGGAGTTTGAATAGGTACAGATTTTATCACTGAATCACTGTCACGAACCAACGGGTGTGAATCCACTGTGCCACGTGACCAACCCTCTCTAAGGGCGTTGTCTAAGTGAACCCCTCGTTCTTCACAGTACAGCAGATGGTGGGGATAGACTTTCCCAAGGAGACCACCAGGTCGCTACCTCTTGAGGGGGATAGGCACATGAAGCAGCTGGTACAGGAGGTACACGAGAAAGGTGCCAGAGGTACATATGTAGTCAACAGGCAGAGTCATAACCAGGAGCGACAGTGCAAGACCAAAGGATGAGGCAGAGGCGTAGTCCTCCAAGCAATGAGTCAGGCAGTTGGCACAGATACAGGTCAGGCAATCCACTTCAGCAACAGAAGAGTTGAGACGTAGCAGGCAAGGATCAGATAGGTAGCGGAATCCAGAAGACAAGCACGGGTCAGGATCACAAGCATGACAAATTCTACCTTTGCAGGACACAAGGACTTTTGACGCTCAGGCACCTGGGAAGGGGTCTGGACCACTTATATAGGTGCAGGATGTCTGGGATTGGTCACACAGGTCACATGTGCAAAACCTTTAAAGAACAGGAGGGGACACGCATTGGCCCTTAACGTGTTACAGGAAAGGCATGCAGTGTGCAGGGCTGGAAGGAAACCATGAAGTGGAATCCAGGAAGGACGATGCTTGCAAGGACAAAGCCAAGGACCGCGATGGTGAATGGGAAGACGCCGGCAACAGATCACCGCAACTACCTGCCCCATAATGCAGCCAGACAATGACAGAAGCGGCCGGGCCACAAAGGACAGTGCTTGCACGAGCACAGAGCCGGGGACTGCAGCGGTGAGAAGGGGAGCCCCAGCGGTTAGCAACAGCCGTTACAATCACCGGCTCACATGCTTTCAGTCAGTAGCACAAATAACCCTGTTTCTTCTCCGCATTGAGCTATGGTGTTGGGGTGCTCACAAAAGGGTCTCAGGGCCTTTCTTGTGCATCATCAATATATAAGCATAGAAACCAAGTGACAGAAGGATAACTAACAATACGCACTGAGCTCACATACAAGCTCTGAGTCTGCCGCATTTGCTCCCCTCGCCTATTGAGAGCAACCATATAGAGAAGTCATGGTAGAGCAAGTCAAAAAGAGTGGCTTCTCCTGTCCATTACACAGGGCATCTGGGACACATTCTCCAGGTGCTGCTCCTGAAAACAATGAGGAACGTAAGAGAACAAGGCCATGCTGCATGGAGGCTACTCGTGTATAATAAGTGACTCTCTAATGGAGTAGTTCCTACAGCCAGAAGTCCCAGGAGTCAGAATGAATGAAACAAAGCACAGGTCAGCGCTCTCCGCTCATGAAATCCAATACAGTACTGCAGAGCCATATATCATACAACCAGCCGGATGCACAGGCAGTTTAGTTACTGTTGGGCCGTAAGGAATGAGTATCCAAGCACAAAGTGTTTGAGATTCTAGACTTGCCCCAACATAGACAAACCTTTCAATGACGCATCTCTTGACCAGTACATCTAGCCCTTTAAATGAGTGACCAAGTAATGTGCGGTAGTGTGTCCAAGGGAGAAGATTACACACGTTTATGTGTGGCATGATCCGCAATGAACAATAAATAGACTCTTCATAATCCTCAAAGAGTTGTATAATGTGAATGAGAAAGAGGATGTAGCAATTTCTCCTCAATACCTGGAGTAGCCACGGACGTAGAAGAGATGGCAAAAATAGGCTGGACATGTGGGGTCAGTAGTTGGTTTTGTAGGGTATACTGATCCTTTACAATAGATGGTCATCAGTAATACCCAAGTATAGCTTTCGACTATGAGCTCTGAGGATGAAACACGTATGATCTAGAAAGTAGGATGGACTGGGCTCAATAAATGTATTCCATGTGACAGGCATAAATGAGTTCATATAGCACGTCATCGTTAATTACATGTAATGTGAACATGTGTCACAGTGTTTTCTGCTGTTCCAGACAGGGTTATTTTGACTTCTACCCTCGCTGTCCATAACTCTAATGAGTGGTCATTCATCCATCATTTTCATTTCAGCCACTTTCCCAGATTACAGCAATTTAACCTCTCATTATACTCTTATGTGATTAAGTCACTCTGGGGAGTGGGCAAGTCATGAGGCTGTGTCATTCATAAGCACTGTCAGGAATAATTGCTTCCAAAAATCTGCAAACCAGTCACTTTGTGGTCCCCTGCATGGGCCCTCCAGAGAAACCCAGTGGTGCAGTGAAGATGTCCGAATATACCTCTGCACAGTGTGTTGGTGCAATACAAATTTTATTGTGTATTGCTCTGCAGTGAAAAATAAAGGATCAAAGGAAGGAAGATGATGGTGCAATCACAAGTGGGAATGTCTTTCGAGAGGTGGAAACCAGGCATATTGCTTCATCAGATGTGGTCTGTGAAGAGATGCCATGGCAGATAAGAATTGCATAGTGATGTAATCACTCTAGAAGGAGCTGCATCTCTACGCAAGTGAGGACATACAAGTCCCATATATGCTTCTGCCATAAGCTGCCGGAATCGCTTATATCTGGTTATTGTCTAATACAAACAGCTACAGGACCCTGTCACCAACCTAGTATGAACATTTTCATCATAGTTCATCTGCAGAAAGCCTTCACGAGACTATGATGTTGACATATGTTCTACAAGTATTTAGCCATGGCCATTTCCACCATTCAGGCTGCCATCAAAGGAGATAGTGTAATTGAAAAGTGGGATTGCCTTAAAAGATAACTTTTAAATAGTCAATGGTTAAAATAGTAGGCCCAATAGTTTGTTAGGAGGCTACATACATACGTAGTCATACACCACCAAATGAAAGAAGGTGGAGAAAAATGGCAGGTGTGAAATGTAAACATCTGCTATGAGGGTGAGTTTACGAAACATAGGGATACCAATAAAGAGGGAGACAGATGGTGGGTCTCTTCCCCTAATGTATCCCTAGGTTCTAACTCCAAGTGATCCCCTCTCTGTATGTCCCTTTGTGTCCCTTGCAGGCAATAACAGTGACTGCCCAGCTTCGTCAGAAGTGCAAAGGTATCATTCATCCCATGACATACACATCATAGGTACTAGACATACACATGGTCCCGAAGCGTTTCACTGGCAGTCAGCCAGGTCATCAGGGGACCTATATACAAAACCTTTGCACTTCTGACGAAGCTGGGCAGTCACTGTTATTGCCTGCAAGGGACACGAAGGGACATACAGAGAGGGGATCACTTGGAGTTAGAACCTAGGGATACATTAGGGGAAGAGACCCACCATCTGTCTCCCTCTTTATTGGTATCCCTATGTTTCGTAAACTCACCCTCATAGCAGATGTTTACATTTCACACCTGCCATTTTTCTCCACCTTCTTTCATTTGGTGGTGTATGACTACGTATGTATGTAGCCTCCTAACAAACTGATGGGCCTACTATTTTAACCATTGACTATTAAAAGTTATCTTTTAAGGCAATCCCACTTTTCAATTACACTTTCAATAATTACGGGTGCCATATAGAATATTATTTGACTGGTCATTATCCCAGTTAAGTGATCATTCATCAAAGGAGATAGGCCACCCAGCCAGGTCTGATGCAGCTCAGGCTACTGTGATTGCATAATGAGGCCTGTTTACAAAAGGCTGAGAAAAATGGTACCAACTTCTAGACGAAGCAGAGGCCAAAGATGACAATGATGGATATAAGAGCACAGACGCAGAAGAGATGGGCAAGAAATATGAAGGTAGGTGAGAAGGGTACTGCATCCACATTGAGACCGTCAGGGCTGGAGGCAGATGGGAGGGAGATGAAAAGATGGAGATAAGTAGCAATCAGCAGAGCGAGAAAGTGAGAGGAAGGTGTCAATTAATTATTCATTAAACAAATAAACATGCAGAAGAATCAGAGAGGGGAAAGAGGCCATAACCAAGAAAAGAATCAGTAAATGAGGCCATGAAATATTGAGACATCTCTGGGAGTGTCTGCTCATGCAGACAGAGCTCGCCAGGATCCGCACTGGAACGCCACTGCCTCTCCACATGGAATAGGACGAGGACTGAGATGCTGCAGGGTGCACTAGATCTGCATTGTGGGCTGATTGACTGTGACAGCGTGTAACGGGAGCTATGAGGAGTTTGTGTCGGGCCTTAATCACAGTCCTACGCACCACAGCAAAGATGGAAGCAACGTAAATGATAATGAGTCGTGCATGGACAGGGAGTAGATGCTGAGCACAGGGAAAGGTTTTCCTATTTTCTAGCTGACAGCTGAATAAAATGTCTCCTATCGACCAGGAGCCATTTAACTTCATCATCACTTTAAGCTTTGTTAAGTCGAGCATAACAGGGGAATAGTGACTGTAGATGGCTGGATGCTAGCATGAGCTTACATATGTGTGGTGGATGGCTACGGGCACCATACAGATTCCATTGTTCCATACCTGCATATATTATTTTGTACCAAGGGCTGTCCAATAGCCTGTAACGTCTTGGTTCACTAAGAACACCCTTACCTGTCCAGACCCCCCAGCTGTCATTGTAACTTCAGGCTAATGTTGTCTACCATTAACATACAATTTTCTTATATCCCCTGATTAGTGATAACCAGCTAGCATGACACGGATGTCGACAACGTTCACTCTGGGCAATTATTACTAATACATTCTAACGATAACAGCTACACAAGCCCCAACCAAGAGCCCGACACAAGTGTACAGATCTGGATACGTAAGGTCATGGAAGAAGACTCCCAAAATGGTGGCAGCAAATTGTACATGTCTGTCTATCAGATAATGACCAGGACAGATGGGAACCTGTCAGGATGATGGAGCCTGATCTTATCTAGGTAGCTACAGAGCAAATGTCAGGATAGTCCTTGTGCATCTATGTGGCCAAATGCATAGAAGATAAGATATTAGCCCATACTTGTGTCCTTAGGCTGCAGCTGTCCATAAAGCATGTCCACCTACAGATGTTCCTGTAGAAGAATGGTCACTTCTAAAGATAAGGCACAGAACCAGCACAAGACACAGATCAACGTCATCGGGTGCTCAGTCCAGGGGTCCAAGGGACTAAATTCTGCAGGAATCAGATATAAAAGCAGAGTCTCCTAATTCCTCCATCCCATTGTCCTAAATAGTAGACTTTTTCATGAGATATCTTCAGCTTACCACATTAGCCCGTACAGCTACACCAAGGCTATGTATAATTGATGCTGTGATTCAGGGGCCAGATATTTCTACAAAGTGTGAAAAACCTAAGGCGCAAGGAGAAAACCACCGTAAACGACCTGCCCATGCTACTACCCATTCATCAGGAGCTAGAACTCTTCATGCTAGATATCAGCCCCCAGGACACTTGATAGCCCATTGTCAGTGTCTCTTGTGATCCCCTCTGGTTGAGTAATGCTGCTGGTGGTGTAACGCGCTTGTCACGTGTGGCGTTAATCAAAGCTGCTGCCTTCTCTATCCCATTTTGTGTATTTGTATTCTTGTCTTTGGAGCTGAATGAATCCGCTGCACGGGTTGTCAGTCCAAGTCCTGGGCCTGAAATCTGCTCCAGCCTTGTACAAGCTGGCGACCCACTCAGACTGCAGGGCATCGCTGGCGTGCCAGGATCAACATCGGCCCTCTTTGTTCTGCCAGTATTAATTGCTCGGATAACAGGGTCATTTATAACTAAGCAGAATGAGCACGGCAGGACACTGGGGAGCAGAGGACAGGGTGATCCGCAGCCCCAGAGACCCCACAACGTCTGCATACTGGGGCAAAGCCATTGCTTTCTGATTAGGAATGTTTAAAGAATGAAACTACAGACCAGAGCTGGCAAACACGCATCATCTGCCAAATCTACAGATGGCACCAAGCAGAGCACATGAACAAGACGAGGCTCAGAAAGTAGAAGGATTGAAAGACGGCTTGCATGGCACGAGACAAGCATAAGGTCATAGCAGACTAATGTGTGGTCTTATTACATGGCTGCCAAGATGAGACAGCAAAAAATATGCCGTTCAACAGCTCTGGCCATTTCCACCAGCGTCAGTTTTTCCTGTTCTGTTACAGTCAGTCTCCATAACACCTGGAATTGTATGTCTCGGAGAACATCCGGGCCATGTCTAAGAGGTAGACCACTGAAACCTGAACCAGGACAAGATGCTCCTCTCACTACTAGTGTTAGACTTGTGTCTTTACTTTACACCATTTCTTACCAGAATTCGGACCTCTCCTAATGTGTATGGAGGAAGTTGTGAAATGGATCTGGGGCGTTACCAGCTATCCCCCTCCTCCACCTATCTTATCATAGAGGGGGTTGTTCCCTGTATGTGTGAAGTGGGCAGAGGGTCCTGATAACCTTACAGTGGCAGGCCTCCCTCCCTCCACCACAGCAGTGTCTTATTATTATACCTTTCCTCATTCCCTTCAAGCAGTCACTTCCGACAGAAAAGCTGCACTCGCTGACCAGTATATAATGAGACTGAGCAGATAATCTGCGGACGTGGACAGCAGATGACTGCTCCTACCTGGCAGAGATTACAGCCGTACCATGGGATCTACACCCAATTACAGGCCTCATACTGCATAAACTTGTATCTCACCATCAAAGGCAAGGAGCATATATGTGAACTGAGCACGTATCGACCACATAGCCACCCAACCTCATTCTTACTCAAAGTATCATTGTTGTGAAGTATCTTGCAGTTAAACATGGCATGGATCTAACGGCCATCTCTCATATATGCATCCTGAATCCTGTTAGTAACTCTGCTTGTTGTACATACCTTTCCAGCCTAACCCCTGCACAAGCAAACACCTCTCCATGGTATCCACAGGTATATCTCAATAAATTAGAATATCATTGAAAAGTTAATTTATTTTAGTAATTCAATTCATTACACACACAGGGATCTATTTCAAGCTTGATCTTTTAATGTTGATGATTATGGCTTACTGCTTATTAAAACCCAAAAGTCAGGATCTTGGAATATTAGAAAATTATATAAGACCAGTTAAAAAATGATTTTTAATCCAGAAATGTTCGCCTACTGAATAGTCTGTCCAGTTATGCACTCAATACTTGTCATGAACTACTGCATCAACATGGTGTGGCATGGAGGCAATCAGCCTGTGGCACCGCTGAGGTGCTCTAGAAGCCCAGGCTGCTATGATATGGGCCTTCAGCTCATCTCCATTGTTGGGTCTGGTGTCTCTCATGTTCCTTCTGACATCATCTCTTACATTCTCTGGGGTTTAGGTCATGCCAGTTTGCTGGCCAATCAAGCACAGTGATACCGTAGTAATTAAACCAGGCATTGGTATTTTTAGCTGTGTGGGTAGGTGCAAAGTCCTGCTGGAAAATGATATTGACTTCATATAACACATTGGCCCAAACCAGGAAATAACATTGCTCCCCAAACTATCACTGACTGTCTCCATACTCGAGCAGCTTGGAATGTGTACCTCTCCATTCTTCCTCCGGGCTCTGGGACCTTTTACTCTAAAAACAGGGCTTTGGGCCAGTGAACAACAGTCCACTCCTTTTCCTCCTTAGCCTAGGTAAAATACTTTTAATATTGTCTCTGGATCATGAGTGGCTTGACAAAAGAAATGCGACAGTTCTGGTCCCCGTCCTGGATACGTCTGTGTGTGATGTAAGCACTGACTCCCAAAATCTATCCTTGTGACTCTTCCCCCAAATTCTTGAATGGCTTTTCTTGACAATCCTTCCTGCAGTTATCCCCGATGCTTATCCCCGATTCTACCTCAGTTTTTCCAGCCACACAACTCTCCATTACTATGTTTGGATACAGCACTCTCTGAGCAGCAGACATCTCTAGCAATGACCTCTTGGCTTTCAGTATGTCTTTGGAGGATGTCAATCCAAAGACATACTGATAGGGAACTTAGATTGCGAGCCCCATTGGGGACAGTTAGATGCTAATGTCTGTAAAGCGCTGCGGAATATAGTATCGCTATATAAGTGCATAAAATAAATAAATGACTGTCTCCTGGACAACTGTCAAGTCAGCAGTCTTCTCCATGATTGTGTAGCCTAATAAACCAGAGTGAGGGACCATTTAGAGGCTTAGGAAACCTGTAGTGCAGTGTTGTGTTGATAAGCTGATTAGATTGTGATATCATAAGTCTACAATATTCATCGAATATATGAAAGATCACTGTGTACAATGGATCTATAGAATATATGAGAGATCACTGTGTATAATGTATCTATAGAATATATGAGAGATCACTGTGTATAATGATCTATATAATATATGAGAGATCACTGTGTATAATGTATCTATAGAATATATGAGAGATCACTGTGTATAATGTATCTATAGATTATATGAGAGATCACTGTGTATAATGTATCTATAGAATATATGAGAGATCACTGTGTGTAATGTATCTATAGAATATATGAGAGATCACTGTGTATAATGTATCTATAGAATATATGAGAGATCACTGTGTATAATGTATCTATAGAATATATGAGAGATCACTGTGTATAATGTATCTATAGAATATATGAGAGATCACTGTGTGTAATGTATCTATAGAATATATGAGAGATCACTGTGTATAATGGATCTATAGAATATATGAGAGATCACTGTGTATAATGAATCTATAGAATATATGAGAGATCACTGTGTATAATGGATCTATAGAATATATGAGAGATCCCTGTGTATAATGTATCTATAGAATATATGAGATCACTGTGTATAATGGATCTATAGAATATATGAGAGATCACTGTGTATAATGGATCTATAGAATATATGAGAGATCACTGTGTATAATGTATCTATAGACTATATGAGAGATCACTGTGTAATGTATCTATAGAATATATGAGAGATCACTGTGTGTAATGGATCTATAGAATATATGAGAGATCACTGTGTATAATGGATCTATAGAATATATGAGAGATCACTGTGTATAATGTATCTATAGAATATATGAGAGATCACTGTGTATAATGAATCTATAGAATATATAAGAGATCACTGTGTGTAATGTATCTATAGAATATATGAGAGATCACTGTGTATAATGTATCTATAGAATATATGAGAGATCACTGTGTATAATGAATCTATAGAATATATAAGAGATCACTGTGTATAATGTATCGATAGAATATATGAGAGATCACAGTGTATAATGGATCTATAGAATATATGAGAGATCACTGTGTATAATGGATCTAAAGAATATGAGAGATCACTGTGTATAATGTATCTATAGAATATATGAGAGATCACTGTGTATAATGATCTATAGAATATATGAGAGATCACTGTGTATAATGAATCTATAGAATATGAGAGATCACTGTGTATAATGGATCTATATAATATATGAGAGATCACTGTGTATAATGGATCTATAGAATATATGAGAGATCACTGTGTATAATGGATCTATAGAATATATGAGAGATCACTGTGTATAATGTATCTATAGAATATATGAGAGATCACTGTGTATAATGTATCTATAGAATATATGAGAGATCACTGTGTATAATGAATCTATAGAATATATAAGAGATCACTGTGTATAATGTATCTATAGAATATATGAGAGATCACAGTGTATAATGGATCTATAGAATATATGAGAGATCACTGTGTATAATGGATCTAAAGAATATGAGAGATCACTGTGTATAATGTATCTATAGAATATATGAGAGATCACTGTGTATAATGATCTATAGAATATATGAGAGATCACTGTGTATAATGAATCTATAGAATATGAGAGATCACTGTGTATAATGTATCTATAGAATATATGAGAGATCACTGTGTATAATGGATCTATATAATATATGAGAGATCACTGTGTATAATGGATCTATATAATATATGAGAGATCACTGTGTATAATGGATCTATAGAATATATGAGAGATCACTGTGTATAATGGATCTATAGAATATATGAGAGATCACTGTGTATAATGGATCAATAGAATATATGAGAGATCACTGTGTATAATGGATCTATAGAATATATGAGAGATCACTGTGTATAATGTATCTATAGAATATATGAGAGATCACTGTGTATAATGTATCTATAGAATATATGAGAGATCACTGTGTATAATGGATCAATAGAATATATGAGAGATCACTGTGTATAATGGATCTATAGAATATATGAGAGATCACTGTGTATAATGGATCTATAGAATATATGAGAGATCACTGTGTATAATGGATCTATAGAATATATGAGAGATTACACCTTACATCTGCCTACCTTCCTACCTGTTCTCTCTTCAGTGCTGCACCCCCTCCATCTCCTCCATCTTAAGAACGGGCCCGCAAAGTGAAGGAGGGAGTTCCACGTATTCTTAGCCGCCATTTATTAATTCCTAAGGGAACACCAAAAATAAGCAAGTGGCGTGCTCAGCTATTTATGGCAGTCCCATGGAAATGAGTAGAGGATGGCCGTGTATGTGCAGCGCGCCCTCCTTCACTTTGCGAGCTCCTTTCAGACATTGGGGACATATCCTACCGATATGCCTCTAATGTCCCAGATTGGAAGACACCTGTAATATAACTCTTCTCTATTGAGCCCACCTTTATTATCATTCTTCATCAAACACTATCCACCACATCTCATGCACTCAGAAGCTGTCACAGCCAGACAGCTGAGAAGCGCTCACAGGAGCTTTTCAGATCCTCCTCCTTGAATTTCTTTGTTTTGGTTTAGTTTCTCATCTCGTTAGTCTATCTCAGCTGTCATGCAGTTGGACTGATTGCTGCCCTTTAAGTTCCTCCCCATAATGCAGTAGTGTGCGGCTGATACAACTTCCTGGAGTGTGTGTGCATGCTGTTCCCAGTTCCCAGTCGTCAGTCGTCTGCAAGATAAGTGCTGTTTATGTATTTATGATTTTCTCTTTTCTGGATCCAGGTGACCCTGACTCCCTCCGTGTCAGTGTAGGGAGCCGGTGGTCGTGTCCCCTCACTATTGTAGGGTCTTCAGGTAATAGATAACCGAGGAACGTGGATATGCGCCCATCCACCTTTGGGGTGTTCGCATAGGCTGAGCAGTGAGGGAGAGTGGCAGGTCTATTGCAGGGGTCTCCCTTTGTTCCTTGGTTGTGGATCCAGAGAGACATTGTTTATATGGTATTGTCTTGTTTCCTGTACACCATCCGTGACAGAAGCACTACAAGTACCAGCCATATCTGCTCCTTTGTTGTGTTAAGACAGCCGGACCATTGTGCAAATCAAGCACATTTACCTTCTGAGTCACCCCTATCTCCTCATAGATCGTAAGTCGTGTTCAGCGAGCATGCTTGGCCAAATACCCGTGCATATCTCTATGCTCGGCATATGGCGGTACTCAGCCGAGTACCGCATGTGCTCGAGCGCCATGCTCGAGTCTCCTCCCCGCACGTTTCACTGTTGCTAAGCAGCCAATAAATGTGCAGGTAAGTACTGCCTTCACTGTTATACCAGTAGGCATGTTGGCTACTGGCATTACAGTGATTGGCTTGCCGAAACGCGTCATCGAGTGCTATATGGCACTCGATGACGCGGGTTTGGCTCATTGTGAGTCAGAGAGAGCTGCGCTTAGGAAGGGACAGACAGTGTAGGGAGTGTGATCGCAATATATTCAATAGAAAAGCGTTTCAAAGACCCAAAAGTCCTTTTAAGGACTATTGTGTGTGGTGGCAGGCTGGCAGCAATATAATATAGCCAGCAATTTTTTTTCCCCCATACTTTGCAATACTTTTTCGATAGAGGGTGTCTGCAGTGACTTGTGACATCTGTGCTGCAATAGCGTGTGTGTGTCAGGGCCAGATATTGGGAAAAATATTACTGACAACAAATACATTTTTCCACACTTTGCCCTTAAACGGTGTCTGCAGTGAATTGTCACATCTGCACTGCAATAGTGTGTGTCGGCCAGATATTGGGAAAAATATTACAACAAATATATTTTTTCCATAATTTTCCTCTAATCGGTGTCTGCAGTGAATTGTCACATCTGTGCTGCAATAGCATGTGTGTGTCAGGGCCAGACATTGGTAAAAATATTACTGACAACAAATATACACTGCTCAAAAAAATAAAGGGAACACAAAAATAACACATCCTAGATCTGAATTAATTAAATATTCTTCTGAAATACTTTGTTCTTTACATAGTTGAATGTGCTGACAACAAAATCACACAAAAATAAAAAAATGGAAATCAAATTTTTCAACCCATGGAGGTCTGGATTTGGAGTCACACTCAAAATTAAAGTGGAAAAACCCACTACAGGCTGATCCAACTTTGATGTAATGTCCTTAAAACAAGTCAAAATGAGGCTCAGTAGTGTGTGTGGTCTCCTGAGGGATCTCCTCCCAGACCTGGACTAAAGCATCTGCCAACTCCTGGACAGTCTGTGGTGCAACGTGATGTTGGTGGATAGAGCGAGACATGATGTCCCAGATATGCTCAATTGGATTCAGGTTTGGGGAACGGGCGGGCCAGTCCATAGCATCAATGCCTTCGTCTTGCAGGAACTGCTGACACACTCCAGCCACATGAGGTCTAGCATTGTCTTGCATTAGGAGGAACCGAGGGCCAACCGCACCAGCATATGGTCTCACAAGGGGTCTGAGGATCTCATCTCGGTACCTAATGGCAGTCAGGCTACCTCTGGCGAGCACCTGGAGGGCTGTGCGGCCCTCCAAAGAAATGCCACCCCACACCATTACTGACCCAATGCCAAACCGGTCATGCAGGAGGATGTTGCAGGCAGCAGAACGTTCTCCACGGCGTCTCCAGACTCTGTCACATGTGCTCAGTGTGAACCTGCTTTCATCTGTGAAGAGCACAGGGCGCCAGTGGCGAATTTGCCAATCTTGGTGTTCTCTGGCAAATGCCAAACGTCCTGCACGGTGTTGGGCTGTAAGCACAACCCCCACCTGTGGATGTCGGGCCCTCATATCACCCTCATGGAGTCTGTTTCTGACCGTTTGAGCAGACACATGCACATTTGTGGCCTGCTGGAGGTCATTTTGCAGGGCTCTGGCAGTGCTCCTCCTGTTCCTCCTTGCACAAAGGCGGAGGTAGCGGTCCTGCTGCTAGGGTGTTGCCCTCCTACGGCCTCCTCCACGTCTCCTGATGTACTGGCCTGTCTCCTGGTAGCGCCTCCATGCTCTGGACACTACACTGACAGACACAGCAAACCTTCTTGCCACAGCTCGCTTTAATGTGCTATCCTGGATAAGCTGCACTACCTGAGCCACTTGTGTGGGTTGTAGACTCCGTCTCATGCTACCACTAGAGTGAAAGCACCGCCAGCATTCAAAAGTGACCAAAACATCAGCCAGGAAGCATAGGAGCTGAGAAGTGGTCTGTGGTCACCACCTGCAGAACCACTCCTTTATTGGGGGTGTCTTGCTAATTGCCTATAATTTCCACCTGTTGTCTATCCCATTTGCACAACAGCATGTGAAATTGATTGTCACTCAGTGTTGCTTCCTAAGTGGACAGTTTGATTTCACAGAAGTGTGATTGACTTGGAGTTACATTGTGTTGTTTAAGTGGTCCCTTTATTTTTTTGAGCAGTGTATTTTTTTCCATAATTTATCCACACTTTGCCTATAAACGGTGTCTACAGTGAATTGTCACATCTGCGCTGCAATAGTGTGTGTCAGGGCCAGATATTGGGAAAAATATTACAACAAATATATTTTTTGCATAATATATCCATAATTTTCCTCTAAACGGTGTCTACAGTGAATTGTCACATCTGCACTGCAATAGCGTGTGTGTGTTAGGGCCAGATATTGGGAAAAATATTAGTAAAATAAATTATATTTTTTCCATAATTTATTCACACTTTGCCTATAAACGGTGTCTGCAGTGAATTGTCACATCTGCACTGCAATAGTGTGTGTCAGGCCCAGATATTGGGAAAAATATTACTGACAACAATTATATTTTTTCCATAATTTTCCTCTAAACGGTGTCTGCAGTGAATTGTCACATCTGCACTGCAATAGCGTGTGTGTGTCAGGGCCAGGTATTGGGAAAAATATTAGTAAAATAAATTATATTGTTTCCAGAATTTATTCACACTTTGCCTATAAACGGTGTCTGCAGTGAATTGTCACATCTGCGCTGCAATAGCGTGTGTGTATAGTGACCACTCCGCTCCACCCTCACCCCTGGCCCTGCCTACTTGCCACACGAGTCCTGATGACAGGGGACAACTGGACGGCAGTCCCTAACTTAGAATATGTGCTGGGAAGACAGACAAGACGAAATACGGAACGTGAACGGACCGGGTCAGAACCAAGAGATCTACGCAGTACAGAGGGTTAAGCAAAGAATGGTCAGGAGAAGCCGGGGTCAAAAACCAGGAGAGTAGAGAAGTACCACAGGAGTCAGCAAAGAGTAGTCAGGTAGGAGCCGAGGTCAAAATACCAGGAGGGATGCGCAGTACAGGAGGAGCAGGCAAAGGATCGTCAAGGAACAGGATCAGGTAAGTATTGAGGAGTCAAACAAATCGCCAGAAACCTAAAATTAACAGGCAACCTGTGGCCAGCAGGCTGCCTGTTAAATACTGACTAGCTGGGGTCATATGACGTGGCCAGTGTCACATGACCCGCAGCAGGAAGTACAGCTGAGCACCGAGTGCCCAGCTCGGTGCTCAGATTCCGCCTGGTTGCTGGGGGAACTGGGGACACCGGCCATGCGGAGGAGACATGCGCGGCGGGTCTGTCCCGCCCCTTATCACCAAGGAGACGAGGACGCTATGCGCATCCTCGCTCCTGCACAGAAACGGGACGCCGGCGGCGCTGAGGAGAGTGAGCGCCCTGGCGTCTCGTGACAGTGTGTGTGTGTCAGGGCCAGATATTGGGAAAAATATTAGCGAAAACAATAAAAAAATTTCCATAATTTATCCACATTTGTCCTATAAACGGTCCCTTATAACATATAACATTTAATATGAAGAAGGCGAGCATTAAGGGACGGGGAAGTGGCCGTGATGGTGCACGCAGAGGCTGTGGCCCTGGGCGTGTTGAAACTGCCTGCTGCCAGAGCACAAGAAAAACAATCATCCAAGATACCTAGCTTCATGTCCCAGTTTGCAGGGCGGCGCAGGAGACCACTCTTGAAGTCAGCCCAGTGCGAGCAGGTGGTCGGTTGGATTGCAGCAGATAGTGCTTCCAGTCGGTTAAGCACCACCCTGTCTTCCACACCAAGTCCCGTCTCAGTAGCCAGGAGTTTGGTCTACACAATCCTCAACCTGATCCTTCTTCTTCCCACCATTTACAGTCTGGCCAAACAAGTGATCCCACACTCGGATATTTCGAGGACCTCTTTGCATCGCCATTAATTGATTTGGCCCTCTCACCAAGCACGCTTAAAGAGGGACCTGAGATCTTGTGCCCCGATTCCCAACCTCTTGAGCATCCGGAGTCACAAGAACACGACGCTGGGGAACGGCAATTAGTGTTTAATGGGGTGGATGATGATGAGACACAGTTGCCGATGACTCAACAGCAATTACTGTCTCAAGAGGTTGAGGAAGAGGATGACACACAGTTTCAATCACTGAGGTTGTGGTTAGGTCAACAAATCAGGAGGATGATCAGAGTGAGGAAGTGGAGGAGGAGGTGCTGGACGACAAGGTCACTGACCCAACCTGGGAAGGTGGCAACAAGCCGAGCGAGGAGAGCAGTACAGAGGGGGAGTGATCTGCAGTACTGCAACAGGCTGGAAGAGGCAGTGAAGTGGCAAAAGGTAGAAAGCGGGCACCACCGAACAGGCCTGCAACTGTTCCATGGGGCACCCCCTTGAGTAAATCTCCCTTGCCAAGGGGTATGTATTCGGTAGTATGGCCCTTTTTTGAGGAAAGTGCGGACGACAAAAGAATAGTAGTTTGCAACCTGTGCCACACCAAAATGAGCCAGGGCGTGAACACTAGCAACCTCACCTCCACCAGCATGATCCGCCACGTCTTCAAAGCACCCTAGGTGGGCCGAACGCCTGGGTCCACAATCTGTGTCTGCGGGTCACACAACTGCCTCCTCTTCCCCTGTGTTACGTGCTGGCCAATTCCCTGTCCAAGACACAGGCCCAGATGCCTCCCGCCCTGCACCTGAACCTGTGCAAGCACCATTAGCGACCACATCCACTTCCCTGTCCCAGAGCAGCATCCAAATGTCATTACCCCAGGCATTTGAACGCAAGCGCAAATACCCAGCCACCCACCCACAGTCCATAGCACTAAATGTGCAGCTTTCCAAATTACTGGCCCTGGAAATGTTGCCTTTTAGGCTTGTGGACACTGAGGCTTTCTGCAGCCTGATGTCGGCGGCCGTCCCTCGTTACGCAGTCCCCAGCCGCCACTATTTTTCAAGGTGTGCCGTGCCAGCCTTACACCAACATGTGTCCCTTAACATCACACGTGCCCTGACCAACGCAGTTACTGGGAAGGTCCACTTAACTACGGACACATGGACAAGTGCTTTCGGCCAGGGACGCTACATTTCCCTGACGGCACACTGGGTGAATGTTGTGGAGGCCGGGAGCGACTCGTACCCTTGGATGGCACAGGTGCTACCGACGCCAAGGATTGCGGGCCCCAATTCCATCAGGGTTTCCGCCACCACCTACGTTAGTGGCTCCAACCCCCACTTCTCCTCCTCCGCCTCCTCCTCCACTTCCACCTCTGAAGTATCCTTGTGCGGCACCAGTCAGTCATCAGTCGCTAGCTGGAAGCAGTGTAGCACTGCAGTGGGGAAGCGGCAACAGGCCTAGCTGAAGCTGATCTGCCTAGGTAACAAACAGCACACCGCCACAGAGCTGTGGCAGGGGATAAGAGACCAGACTGAGCTGTGGCTCTCACCACTCAACCTAGAACCAGGCATGGTTGTGTTTGATAATGGCCGTAACTTGGTGGCGGCTTTGGAGCTGGGCAACCTTAGACACATCCCATGCCTTGCCCACATATTCAACCTTGTGGTTCAGTGGTTTCTAAAAACATACCCCAATTTGCCTGAGGTACTGGTGAAGGTGCGCCGTGTGTGTGCACATTTCTGCAAGTCACCGACAGCTTCAGCCGGTCTGTCAACACTGCAGCAGCGCTTAAAATTGCCAGCTCACCGGCTGTTGTGCGACATGAATACGCGCTGGAACTCCACGTTCCACATGTTGGCCAGGCTTTGTGAGCAGCAGAGGGCAGTTGTGGAATACCAGCTGCAACATGGTCGTCGCCTTTCCAGTCAGCTTCCGCTCTTCACAAGCGAGGAGTGGGCATGGATGTCTGACCTCTGTGAGGTTTTAAGAAACTTTGAGGAATCAACACAGATGGTAAGCGGCGATAACGCTATTATCAGTGTAACCATCCCACTTCTGTGTCTATTCAAACGCTCGCTGCTCACAATGAAGGTCGACGCTTTGCATGTGGAAGAGGTGGAAATGGGGGAAGATATTACACAGGTTGATGATAGCCATACCACCCTCAGTTTGTCTTCTCAGCGCGAATTGGAGGCTGAAGAGGAGGAGGAGCAGGATACGGTTGCCTCAGCTACAGAGGGTAGAACCCATTGAAGTTTAATTCCATCTGTTCTGCGTGGGTGGGCAGAAGAGGATGAGGAGATTGGGAGTGATCCTCCTGATGACGACAGTGAAGTATCGCCTGTTGGTACTCTGGCACACATGGCTGACTTCATGTTAGGCTGCCTTTCCCGCGACCCGCGCGTTATACGCATTTTAGATAACACAGATTACTGGGTGTTTACCCTTCTCGACCCCCGCTACAAAGAGATCTTCTCATCTCTCATTCCTCTGGTGGAGAGGACGAGCAAAATGGTGCAATACCAGAAGATCCTTGTTGGAAAATTGCTCCAAAATTTTCCATCTGACAACGCTGGCAGCAGAGTCCGTACTTCCTTGGCCAACCGAGAAGGGGAGACAAGGGGAACACACAGCAGTTCCAACAGAGGCAGGGCAACACTCTCCAAGGCCTGGGACAGTTTTATGACACCCCGCCAGCAACCCCACCCTGATGTGCGGCCTACTGCCACAAACTTTGGAAGATGATGAAGGCGTACATAGCAGACCGTGTCAGTGTCCTCAATGATCCCTCAGTATCTTACAACTACTGGGTGTCCAAGCTGAACACGTGGCACGAAATGGCGCTCTACGCTTTGGAGGTGCTGGCCTGCCCTGCCGCCAGCGTTTTGTCAGAGCGTGTATTTAGTGCTGCTGGTGGCATTATAACAGATAAGCGTATCCGCCTGTCAACTGAAAATGCTGACAGGTTGACTCATATAAAAATGAACAAAGCCTGAATTGACCATGACTTCTCGACTCCACCAGAGGAATGCTGATGAACATAAAGGCACTTTACATGTGTTGTTTTAAATGTAGTTAGTAGACTGTATTCCCATGCACCCCTTCCACCACAAACAAGGGTTGAATCTTCCTTTTCTCATCCTCCTCCTCCTCCTCTTCCGTCATATCAACATGCATTGCTTATTCGTCACATATAATGCCCTCGCATATATGGCCTTTGAATATAATTTTTTAGAGGGTCCGCTCACCAGCAGGCCCTCACATCTAATTTTTTTACATGGTCCGCTCACCAGCAGGCCCTCACATATAATTTTTTAGATGGTCCGCTCACCAGCAGGCCCTCACATATAATTTTTTACAGGGTCTGCTCACCAGCAGGCCCTCACATATAATCTTTTAGAGGATCCGCTCACCAGCAGGCCCTCACATATCATTTTTTACAGGGTCCGCTCACCAGCAGGCCCTCACATATTATTTTTTACAGGGTCCGCTCACCAGCAGGCCCTCACATCTAATTTATTGCAGGGTCCGCTCACCTGCAGGCCCGTAACTCAAATCTTTTACAGGGTCAGCTCACCTGCAGGCCCAAACCTAAAATCTTTTACAGCGTCAGCTCACCTGCAGGCCCGCAAATCTTTTATAGGGTCAGCTCACCTGCAGGCCCGCACCTAAAATCTTTTACAGGGTCAGCTCACCTGCAGGCCCACAACTCAAATCTTTTACAGGGTCCGCTCACCTGCAGGCCCGCAAATGAAATCTTTTACAGGGTCAGCTCACCTGCAGGCCCGCAAATGAAATCTTTTATAGGGTCAACTCACCTGCAGGCCCAAACCTAAAATCTTTTACAGGGTCAGCTCACCTGCAGGCCCACAACTCAAATCTTTTACAGGGTCAGCTCACCTGCAGGCCCGGAAATGAAATCTTTTACAGGGTCAGCTCACCTGCAGGCCCAAACCTAAAATCTTTTACAGGGTCAGCTCACCTGCAGGCCCACAACTCAAATCTTTTACAGGGTCCGCTCACCTGCAGGCCCGCAAATGAAATCTTTTACAGGGTCAGCTCACCTGCAGGCCCGCAACTCAATGTGAATGAGCCCTCCTTTATGTGATATACAAGTTGTATCGGAGTGCCTCTTCCTTGTAATTTTTGGCAGCACTTGCACTTTATATACAAGTGAATCTACAGGAAAGAATGTTTTCAATAAATTTTTCCTATAAAATCGATTTTTTACTTTGGTTTTGTACGTAAAACCTTAATTAGATTGTGGGCCTGGTGATCAGTTTAAGGTCTTTTAAGCAGCAGCAGCATGGTGATAAAAATGAGTGGCAAGGTGACATAGTGTGGAGATGGCAGCATGAGGGGGCCACATAGTGGCACAGTGACAGAGTCTGGATAAAAGACTAAGGCCACAGATTGTTTAGAAAGATGCAGATGGAAAAAAAAAATCTGTGGAGCTGTATGACAGTCACCTGCAGATTAATGCAGACCAGGGGCGTAGCTATAGCGGAAGCTGCAGCTTTGGGGGACGACCCAGGAGGAGGAGAACTAAAGGATTTGGTCAGAGCCCTCTCAACAGTATTACACAATGAAATTATATACAGTGACAGTATAGACAGTGTATAAAACGGATGGAACAGCTGCCGGCCCTGGTCTGAGAGAGTGATCTTTACTAGCCACAGGAATGGGGGGGGTCATGAAAGGAAGGGGTCGCTAAAAAATTACTGTGGGATGGAGCCCCATTCAAAAATTTGTTGTGGGGCCCAGTCATTTTTAGCTACACCACTGATGCAGCCCACAAAAGCAAGTTGCGTTTATCGATTCCAAAACCTTAATTAAATTGTGGGCCTGGTGATCAGTTTAAGGCCTTTTAAGCAGCAGCAGCATGGTGATAAAAATGAGTGGCAAGGTGACATGGTGTGGAGATGGCAGCATGAGAGGGCCACATAGTGGCACAATGACGGAGTCTGGATAAAAGATTAAGGCCACAGATTGTTGAGAAAGATGCAGGTGGAAACAAATCTGTAGAGCTGTATGACGGTCACCTGCAGATTAATGCAGTCATCAAAATCAAGTTGAGTTTGTCGCTTCCACCTCAGCTCACCAGCAGGCCCACACCTAAAATCTTTTACAGGGTCAGCTCACCTGCAGGCCCACAACTCAAATCTTTTACAGGGTCCGCTCACCTGCAGGCCCGCAAATGAAATCTTTTACAGGGTCAGCTCACCTGCAGGCCCGCAAATGAAATCTTTTATAGGGTCAACTCACCTGCAGGCCCAAACCTAAAATCTTTTACAGGGTCAGCTCACCTGCAGGCCCACAACTCAAATCTTTTACAGGGTCAGCTCACCTGCAGGCCCGGAAATGAAATCTTTTACAGGGTCAGCTCACCTGCAGGCCCAAACCTAAAATCTTTTACAGGGTCAGCTCACCTGCAGGCCCGCAAATGAAATCTTTTACAGGGTCAGCTCACCTGCAGGCCCGCAACTCAATGGGAATGAGCCCTCCTTTATGTGATATACAAGTTGTATCGGAGTGCCTCTTCCTTGTAATTTTTGGCAGCACTTGCACTTTATATACAAGTAAATCTACAGGAAAGAATGTTTTCAATAAATTTTTCCTATAAAATAGATTTTTTACTTTGGTTTTGTACGTAAAACCTTAATTAGATTGTGGGCCTGGTGATCAGTTTAAGGTCTTTTAAGCAGCAGCAGCATGGTGATAAAAATGAGTGGCAAGGTGACATAGTGTGGAGATGGCAGCATGAGGGGGCCACATAGTGGCACAGTGACAGAGTCTGGATAAAAGACTAAGGCCACAGATTGTTTAGAAAGATGCAGATGGAAAAAAAAAATCTGTGGAGCTGTATGACAGTCACCTGCAGATTAATGCAGACCAGGGGCGTAGCTATAGGGGAAGCTGCAGCTTTGGGGGACGACCCAGGAGGAGGAGAACTAAAGGATTTGGTCAGAGCCCTCTCAACAGTATTACACAATGAAATTATATACAGTGACAGTATAGACAGTGTATAAAACGGATGGAACAGCTGCCGGCCCTGGTCTGAGAGAGTGATCTTTACTAGCCACAGGAATGGGGGGGGTCATGAAAGGAAGGGGTCGCTAAAAAATTACTGTGGGATGGAGCCCCATTCAAAAATTTGTTGTGGGGCCCAGTCATTTTTAGCTACACCACTGATGCAGCCCACAAAAGCAAGTTGCGTTTATCGATTCCAAAACCTTAATTAAAGAGGACCTTTCACCGATTCTTACCCTATGAACTAACTATACAGACATGTGGAGCGGCACCCGGGGATCTCACTGCACTTACTATTATCCCCGGGCGCCGCTCCGTTCTCCTGATATGTCCTCCGGTATCTCCGCTCACTAAGTTATAGTAGGCGGAGATACCAGTCCCTAAGTTATGGTAGGCGGAGTCTGCCCTAGCGCTGGCCAATCGCAGCGCAGAGCTCACAGCCTGGGAGGTTATTTTCTCCCAGGCTGTGAGCTCTGCAATGCGATTGGCCAGCGCTAGGGCAGACTCCGCCTACCATAACTTAGGGAACGGAGATACCGGAGGACATAGCAGGAGAACGGAGCGGCGCCCAGGGATAATAGTAAGTGCAGGGAGATCCCCGGGCGCCGCTCCACATGTATGTATACTTAGTTCATAGGGTAAGAATCGGTGAAAGGTCCTCTTTAAATTGTGGGCCTGGTGATCAGTTTAAGGCCTTTTAAGCAGCAGCAGCAGCATGGTGATAAAAATGAGTGGCAAGGTGACATGGTGTGGAGATGGCAGCATGAGGGGGCCACATAGTGGCACAATGACGGAGTCTGGATAAAAGATTAAGGCCACAGATTGTTGAGAAAGATGCAGGTGGAAACAAATCTGTAGAGCTGTATGACGGTCACCTGCAGATTAATGCAGTCATCAAAATCAAGTTGAGTTTGTCGCTTCCACCTCAGCTCACCAGCAGGCCCGCACCTAAAATCTTTTACAGGTTCAGCTCACCTGCAGGCCCGCAACTCAAATCTTTACTGGGTCAGCTCACCTGTAGGCACTCGCATATAATGTTTTACAGGGTCAGTTCACCAGCAGGCCCGCACCTAAAAATTTTTACAGGGTCAGCTCACCTGCAGGCCCGCAACTCAAATCTCTTATAGGGTCAGCTCACCGGCAGGCCTGCAACTCATGCTGCCTTGCTTTGAAGTAGTAGCCATAGCCGTTTATCAGGCTCCCTCTCCGAAATCGAACAATGATTCCCCATTACCTGTGATCACCATGTTTGGCGCATAAAAGAACATCGAAAGTTGATAGGGAAGATATCCAAATGGATGGTGGACGTCACAGGAACGTGCGATCAGGCAGAAGTTATCTAGAGTCAACAAAGCGGCAGCAGAGCCTCTCCTGTATAACGTTTCCTAATCCAAAATACCGCAGTGACATTCCCTGTAATTTTTTATTATTCATTCCAATAACAGGGCATCTTAAGAGTCCTGTATTGTTATTTATCGTCACTCCCTCCCCGAGTCGGGAGTGTGTGATTTGCACGCCACACGCTTGCCTTCCTTGGATGTGTTAGCCGTTTCTCAGGCTCCCTCTCTGGAATCAAACACTGATTCCCCGTGACCCGTAGTTTACAATGGTTTTGAGCTGACAATTACATCGAAAGTTGATAGGCCAGACATCTGAATGGATCGTCGCTGTCATGGGGACGTGCCATCGGCCCCAGGTGAACTAGAGTCACCAAAGTGGCAGCAGGCCACCGCCCATAATGTTTTAGATGGTCAGATCAGCAGGCCCTTGCTCCTAATGTTTTGGAGGGTCACCAGCAGGCCATCAATCATAAGTTTTAAAGGGTGTTTGATGCCCTCCTTTATGTGTAACTAAGGGTGTATCGGAGTGCCTTGTAATTTTTGGCAGCACTTGCACTTTATATACAAGTAAATATTCAGGAAAGAATGTTTTCTATCAATTGTTCCTCTAAAATCTATTCCCCCCCCCCCCTTGGTTTTATGCGTATTATTGTCATTATGTAAAAGTGGCGTACTATTCGGACAACATAGTTCCCAGCAGCGACCAGCGAGTTCAAGATACATCCATACATACTCCTCATGCTGTTACAGAACCATTTGGGTGGTGCTACCAACAATTTCTGACATTTTCTTATGAACCAGGCACCCTCCCCTCTTCAGAGCAGGGGGTACCTGGTTTAATGCTCGGGTTCTCCCATTGACTTCCATTATATCACGATGTGTTCGGCCCGAGCACTACGGTGCTTGATCAACACTAATCGTAAGCTCTTGCAAGCAGCGCCCTGGCTCTGATTATGACTGTGTTTGTCCTTGAACCCCTGATTCTATACACACAGGGTAGGTGACAACCTCTCAGACATGATATACAGGCAGGTAATAGATAAATAGCTGTAGAGTAGTATAAGGTGCTCAGTGCTGTCCCATCCTTTCAGGGTAGTCACATGTGCCATGGTCGCCATCTTATATTAGACTGAGAACTTGTAATATGAATTTGTTAATTTTGATAGAAGAAAACACTTGGAAGAGATGCCTGGAGCACTAGTCGCTTTACGTTCCCAGCTCTTTGAGTGACACATTGGAAGGAGCCCATAAAAGAGGTTGTCAGGAGTCCAACGTGAGCAGCAACAGACATGTCGACAGCCTGACAACATTTGCCTGTCCCATCCAGCCTCCCAGACCATCTGCAATTCCATATCCCCATCCACGCCCTCTGGTACAGCCGCTGCCGCCCCAAAGATGACATGACAGCCGCTGGTGACACGAGGGGAGGTTCATTCCTCTTCACAGCTGGGAAATATCCACTTTCTCCCAGTTTAATTGACCAGCAGGGAACATAATCAATGTGTGGCCTCCGGAGGAGGAGACATGGGGGGAGGCAGGTGGCATCGTCAGGGTAATGCCGCCCCAACTATGACAATGTGTGCCCATCCACAGCTTTTATGAGCCTCAGGATCTGCAGATTTGGCTGGCACAATGTTTGCTCCCCTCCTCCGCAGACGAAGCCTCTGTATATTATCGCTCAGCAGCTCCAGAATTGAATTTCTGTGAGGGGAATGAAAGAGGACTGAAACTCTCAGCATTTACGTTCTATAATATGATGCCAGGCTTGGGGTATGGTGACATTTGGTAAAATCTTTGCTAAGAACCCCCACCATAGATATTGACCTACTGTATGTCTCCACCCGGTGAAACAAGACAGCTCCTCGCATCAGTGAGCAGTAAATTGCAGGAAAAGAAGCAGAAAATTACCCAAAATCGAGAGCTGCAACACCTAAAATATGTCAGAGAGCGCACTGGAACCTCAGCAAAACCTCTATAACACACCTCATCTTTATTACTACAATACTCCAGATGACGAGAAGTGGTACTGTGCACTGTCCATACATACAGTACTGAGAAGGAAGATGAGTGGTGGTACTGTGCACTGTCCATACATACAGTACTGAGGAGGAAGAAGAGTGGTGGTATTGTACACTGTCCATACATACAATACTGAGAAAGAAGAGGAGTGGTGGTACTGTGCACTGTCCATACATACAGTACTGAGGAGGAAGAAGAGTGGTGGTACTGTACACTGTCCATACATACAATACTGAGGAAGAAGAGGAGTGATGGTACTGTGCACTGTCCATACATACAGTACTGAGGAGGAAGAAGAGTCATGGTACTGTGCACTGTCCATACATAGAATACTGAGGAGGAAGAAGAGTGATGGTACTGTGCACTGTCCATACATACAATACTGAGAAGGAGGAAGAGGAGTGTTACTGTGCACTGTCCATACATACAATACTGAGGAGGAAGAAGAGGAGTGGTGGTACTGTACACTGTCCATACATACAATACTGAGGAAGAAGAAGAGTGGTGGTACTGTGCACTGTCCATACATACAATACTGAGGAAGAAGAAGAGTGGTGGTACTGTGCACTGTCCATACATACAATACTGAGGAAGAAGAGGAGTGATGGTACTGTGCACTGTCCATACATACAATACTGAGGAGGAAGAAGAGGAGTGTTACTGTGCACTGTCCATACATACAATACTGAGGAGGAAGAAGAGGAGTGTTATTGTGCACTGTCCATACATACAATACTGAGGAGGAAGAAGAGTGGTGGTACTGTACACTGTCCATACATGCAATACTGAGGAAGAAGAGGAGTGGTGGTACTGTGCACTGTCCATACATACAATACTGAGGAAGAAGAGTGATGGTACTGTGCACTGTCCATACATACAGTACTGAGGAGGAGGAAGAGTGGTGGTACTGTGCACTGTCCATGCATACAATACTGAGGAGGAAGAAGAGTGGTGGTACTGTGCACTGTCCATACATACAATACTGAGGAGGAAGAAGAGGAGTGTTACTGTGCACTGTCCATACATACAATACTGAGGAGGAAGAAGAGTGGTGGTACTGTGCACTGTCCATACATGCAATACTGAGGAAGAAGAGGAGTTGTGGTACTGTGCACTGTCCATACATACAATACTGAGGAAGAAGAAGAGTGATGGTACTGTGCACTGTCCATACATACAATACTGAGGAAGAAGAGGAGTGGTGGTACTGTGCACTGTCCATACATACAATACTGAGGAAGAAGATGAGTGGTGGTATTGTGCACTGTCCATACATACAGTACTGAGGAGGAAGAAGAGGAGTGTTACTGTGCACTGTCCATACATACAATACTGAGGAGGAAGAAGAGTGGTGGTACTGTACACTGTCCATACATGCAATACTGAGGAAGAAGAGGAGTTGTGGTACTGTGCACTGTCCATACATACAATACTGAGGAAGAAAAAGAGTGATGGTACTGTGCACTGTCCATACATACAATACTGAGGAGGAAGAAGAGGAGTGTTACTGTGCACTGTCCATACATACAATACTGAGAAAAAAGAGGAGTGGTGGTACTGTGCACTGTCCATACATACAATACTGAGGAGGAAGAAGAGGAGTGTTACTGTGCACTGTCCATACATACAATACTGAGGAGGAGGAAGACGAGTGGTGGTACTGTACACTGTCCATACATACAATACTGAGGAGGAAGATGAGTGGTGGTACTGTGCACTGTCCATACATACAATACTGAGGAGGAAGAGGAGTGGTGGTACTGTGCACTGTCCATACATACAATACTGAGGAGGAAGATGAGTGGTGGTATTGTGCACTGTCCATACATACAGTACTGAGGAGGAAGAAGAGTGGTGGTACTGTGCACTGTCCATACATACAATACTGAGGAGGAAGAAGAGGAGTGTTACTGTGCACTGCCCATACATACAATACTGAGGAGGAAGAAGAGGAGTGTTACTGTGCACTGTCCATACATACAATACTGAGGAGGAAGATGAGTGGTGGTACTGTGCACTGTCCATACATACAATACTGAGGAAGAAGAGTGGTGTTACTGTGCACTGTCCATACCTACAATACTGAGGAAGAAGAGTGGTGGTACTGTGCACTGTCCATACATACAATACTGAGGAAGAAGAGTGGTGGTACTGTGCACTGTCCATACATACAGTACTGTGGAGGAAGAAGAAAAGTGGTACTGTGCACTGTCCATACATACAATACTGAGGAGGAAGAAGTGAAGTGGTACTGTGCACTGTCCATACATACAATCCTGAGGAGGAAGAAGAGGAGTGGTACTGTGCACTGTCCATACATACAGTACTGAGGAGGAGGAAGAGTGGTGGTACTGTGCACTGTCCATGCATACAATACTGAGAAGGAAGAAGAGTGGTGGTACTGTGCACTGTCCATACATACAATACTGAGGAGGAAGAAGAGGAGTGTTACTGTGCACTGTCCATACATACAATACTGAGGAGGAAGAAGAGTGGTGGTACTGTACACTGTCCATACATGCAATACTGAGGAAGAAGAGGAGTTGTGGTACTGTGCACTGTCCATACATACAATACTGAGGAAGAAGAAGAGTGATGGTACTGTGCACTGTCCATACATACAATACTGAGGAGGAAGACGAGGAGTGTTACTGTGCACTGTCCATACATACAATACTGAGGAGGAGGAAGAGGAGTGTTACTGTGCACTGTCCATACATACAATACTGAGGAGGAAGAAGAGGAGTGTTACTGTGCACTGTCCATACATACAATACTGAGGAGGAAGAAGAGTGGTGGTACTGTACACTGTCCTTACATACAATACTGAGGAGGAGGAAGAGTGGTACTGTGCACTGTCCATACATACAGTACTGAGGAGGAGGAGGAAGAGTGGTGGTACTGTGCACTGTCCATGCATACAATTCTGAGGAGGAAGAAGAGTGGTGGTACTGTGCACTGTCCATACATACAGTACTGAGGAGGAAGATGAGTGGTGGTACTGTGCACTGTCCATACATACAATACTGAGGAGGAAGAAGAGTGGTGGTACTGTACACTGTCCATAATACAATACTGAGGAGGAGGAAGAGAAGTAGTACTGTGCACTGTCCATACATGCAATACTGAGGAGGAAGAAGAGTGGTGGTACTGTGCACTGTCCATACATACAGTACTGAGGAGGAAGAGGAGTGGTGGTACTGTGCACTGTCCATGCATACAATACTGAGGAGGAAGAAGAGTGGTGGTACTGTGCACTGTCCATACATACAGTACTGAGGAAGAGGAGTGGTACTGTGCACTGTCCATACATACAATACTGAGGAGGAAGAAGAGGAGTGGTACTGTGTACTGTCCATACATACAATACTGAGGAGGAAGAAGAGGAGTGGTACTGTGTACTGTCCATAATACAATACTGAGGAGGAAGAAGAGTGGTGGTACTGTGCACTGTTCATGCATACAATAATGAAGAGGAAGAGTGGTGGTACTGTGCACTGTCCATACATACAGTACTGAGGAAGAGGAGTGGTACTGTGCACTATCCATACATACAATACTGAGGAGGAAGAAGAGGAGTGGTACTGTGCACTGTCCATACCTACAATACTGAGGAAGAAGAGTGGTGGTACTGTGCACTGTCCATACATACAATACTGAGGAAGAAGAGTGGTGGTACTGTGCACTGTCCATACATACAGTACTGTGGAGGAAGAAGAAAAGTGGTACTGTGCACTGTCCATACATACAATGCTGAGGAGGAAGAAGAGAAGTGGTACTGTGCACTGTCCATACATACAAAACTGAGGAGGAAGAAGAGGAGTGGTACTGTGCACTGTCCATACATACAATACTGGAGGAAGAAGAGTGGTGCTACGGTGCACTGTCCATAATACAATACTGAGGAGGAAGAAGAGTGGTGGTACTGTGCACTGTCCATACATACAGTACTGAGGAGGAAGATGAGTGGTGGTACTGTGCACTGTCCATACATACAATACTGAGGAGGAAGAAGAGTGGTGGTACTGTACACTGTCCATAATACAATACTGAGGAGGAGGAAGAGAAGTAGTACTGTGCACTGTCCATACATACAATACTGAGGAGGAAGAAGAGTGGTGGTACTGTGCACTGTCCATACATACAATACTGAGGAAGAAGAGGATTGGTGGTACTGTGCACTGTCTATACATACAATACTGAGGAGGAAGAAGAGGAGTGTTACTGTGCACTGTCCATACATACAATACTGAGGAGCAAGAAGAGGAGTGGTACTGTGCACTGTTCATGCATACAATAATGAAGAGGAAGAGTGGTGGTACTGTGCACTGTCCATACATACAGTACTGAGGAAGAGGAGTGGTACTGTGCACTATCCATACATACAATACTGAGGAGGAAGAAGAGGAGTGGTACTGTGCACTGTCCATACATACAATACTGAGGAAGAAGAGTGGTGTTACTGTGCACTGTCCATACCTACAATACTGAGGAAGAAGAGTGGTGGTACTGTGCACTGTCCATACATACAATACTGAGGAAGAAGAGTGGTGGTACTGTGCACTGTCCATACATACAGTACTGTGGAGGAAGAAGAAAAGTGGTACTGTGCACTGTCCATACATACAATACTGAGGAGGAAGAAGAGAAGTGGTACTGTGCACTGTCCATACATACAAAACTGAGGAGGAAGAAGAGGAGTGGTACTGTGCACTGTCCATACATACAATACTGAGGAGGAGGAAGATGAGTGGTGGTACTGTACACTGTCCATACATACAATACTGAGGAGGAAGAGAAGTGGTGGTACTGTGCACTGTCCATACATACAATACTGAGGAGGAAGAAGAGAAGTGGTACTGTACACTGTCCATACATACAATACTGAGGAGGAAGAAGAGAAGTGGTACTGTGCACTGTCCATACATACAGTACTGAGGAGGAGGAAGAGAAGTGGTACTGCGCACTGCCCATACATACAATACTGGAGGAAGAAGAGTGGTAGTACTGTGCACTGTCCATACATACAGTACTGAGGAGAAGTGGTACTGTGCACTGTCCATACATACAATACTGAGGAGGAGAAGTGGTAGTGTGCATACAATACTAAGTAGGAGAAGTGGTACTGTGCTCTATCTCAGGGGCACATCCTCCAAGTTTCCTAGATCCACCTAATGAAATCACATGATCCTCCCTAATGCCGGCATTACTTGCGGGGTCCACGTGAGGCCACTACACAGAAGCTCAGAGACTCTACGGTATCTCGGGAAGCCGCTGTCATAAGTGTGTGCAAATTAGCAGTGACATCTTGATAATGCAGAGCGCTCTCATTGTGAGAGGTCTCATTACAGAGGACACTCAGCTTTCAAGTGTTTTCACAAGGGCCATTGTAGATGAGGTGATTGTACTGTGCAGCCCCTCATTATCCCCAGCACACGTGGCTCATGACTGGGCCCTCGCCAGAGAGACTGCCACGTGTCATGGAGCACACTACACGTGAATCTGTACCACAGCACACATGGCATGTACTAGGAGAGGAACAGCAGATCTAATACTTGTGATCCCCAGAAGTACAGAGTATTTCAGGAGGGGAGTGTCCTGCCTACCAAGGACTCCCCTCATATCTTCTCCATAGCCTTGTCTTGATGTGCCACCACTGGATACACCTTGAACACCTTCCTGTGTGTGTCATGGTGGATTTCTTTGTGGAATTGCCCCCCTTCACCGCACACACACAGAACATAAAAATCCACGTATGACCCCTGACTGTGGATGTGATTACCCTTCCCAGCAATAAGTAAACTGCAGGAACATGTCCCCCATTGTCAAGGTACTCAGCCCACCCCACATCTCAGTGTCACCCCTCCATGTCTGAGCTGTGGAATGGTAAACTGTAACAGAACGTGACGCCGCAATGTCACCACTTGTGAAAAGAACAAACATGCCATAGTTTCGTTGATGTGGAAATTGGAAAGATACGATCTTTGCCTCCTGAGGTAAAGACTTCGCCGGCAACCTTCTTGTGATTTACCGGAATAGCTGACGAGCTGATGACACCAGCGATACTTGTGTTTGACATGTAAATGAAGAATCTCTTCTCTAAGGATGGAACACTGAGGCAGCTTCTGAACGAACCTTGCCCACACATGCTCCAGCCAAAACCTGAAGCATCGTGGCTGCCACTGTCCACATGTACTGCAACTGAACATATGACCACTCAAAACCTGAAGCATCGTGGCTGCCACTGTCCACATGTACTGCAACTGAACATATGACCACTCAAAACCTGAAGCATCGTGGCTGCCACTGTCCACATGTACTGCAACTGAACATATGACCGGCCAAAACCTGAAGCATTGTGGCTGCCACTGTCCACATGTACTGCAACTGAACATATGACCGGCCAAAACCTGAAGCATCGTGGCTGCCACTGTCCACATGTACTGCAACTGAACATATGACCACCCAAAACCTGAAGCATTGTGGCTGCCACTGTCCACATGTACTGCAACTGAACATATGACCGGCCAAAACCTAAAGCATCGTGGCTGCCACTGTCCACATGTACTGCAACTGAACATATGACCGGCCAAAACCTGAAGCATCGTGGCTGCCACTGTCCACATGTACTGAAACTGAACAAATGACTAACCAAAACCTGAAACATCATGGCTGCCACTTTCCACATGTACTGCAACTGAACAAATGACCGGCCAAAACCTGAAGCATCGTGGCTGCCACTGTCAACATGTAATGCAACTGAATATATGATCGGCCAACACCTGAAGCATCGTGGCTGCCACTGTCCACATGTACTGCAACTGAACATATGATTGGCTAAAACCTGAAGCATCATGGCTGCCACTGTCCACATGTACTGCAACTGAACAAATGACCAGCCAAAATCTGAAGCATCGTGGCTGCCACTGTCCACATGTATTTCGACTGAACACATGACCAGCCAAATCATGAAGCTTCATGGCTACCAGTGTCCACATGTACTGTGAACGAACACATGACAAGCCAAAACTTGGATCGTCATGGTCTCCACTGTCCACATGTACTGTGAATGAACACATGACCAGCCAAATCCTGACGTATCATGGCCTCCACTGTCCACGTGTTCTTTGACTAAAAACATGACCAGCAATCATGGCTGCAACTGCCCACATGTTTTGCAAATGAGACAATGGTGAACAATGGCTGCCACTGTACATACCCACAACTGATTGAAAAACCAACCAAAATGGCCCCTTCCACTTGTGTCTTGTAAGAATACAAAGAATGTGACTTTATATGTTCTCACTCCAAGTGTGACACCAGCCTTCCCAGACCAGCTAGCAGTCCATTTATAATTAATAAAAAACACACTAAAACTGCATACTTTTCATCGAGAAGTTTCTTTATCACAAATTGTGCAAAGTTCATTGCATAGTATTTCTTCCGCAGTACGTTATTAACTCAGCATAGTAAAATACTTCTGACCCATACGTTACATAAACCTAGTGTGAGTAGTTGGATTTACACACAGGATTCAGCTCTTCCAAGCAGCAGACATGAAGCGATGTTTGACGAAATTCGAGTATTGGGGCAAATCACACTTATTGTTGGAATGAATTTCACTATTAGTGTTGGGATGAATCACACTTAGTGTTGGGATGGATGGCACTGTTACTGTTGGGTGAATTACACTATTAGGATTGGGATGAATCGCACTGTTAGGATGGATGGCACTGTTAGTGTTGGGATGGGTCACACTGTTAGTGTTGGGATGGATGGTACTGTTACTGTTGGGTGAATTACACTATTAGGATTGGGATGAATCGCACTGTTACTGTTAGGATGGATGGCACTGTTAGTGTTGGGATGGGTCACACTGTTAGTGTTGGGATGGATGGTACTGTTACTGTTGGGTGAATTGCACTATTAGGATTGGGATAAATCGCACTGTTAGTGTTGGGTGAATTACACTATTAGGATTGGGATGAATCGCACTGTTAGTATTGGTGTGAATCGCATTGTTAGTGTTGGCCTGAATCACATTTAGTGTTGGGATGAATCGCACTGTTAGTGTTGGGATGGATGGCACTTTTACTGTTGGGTGAATTACACTATTAGGATTGGGATGAATCGCACTGTTAGTGTTGGGGTGAATCACACTGTTAGTGTTGGGGTGAATCACACTGTTAGTGTTGGCCTGAATCACACTGGAAGTGTTGGCCTGAATCACACTGGTAGTGTTGGCCTGAATCACACTTAGTGTTGGAATGAATCACACTGTTAGTGTTGGGATGAATCGCACTGTTAGTGTTGGGATGGATGGCACTGTTACTGTTGGGTTATTTACACTATTAGGATTGGGATGAATCGCGCTGTTATTGTTGGGTGAATTACACTATTAGGATTGGGATAAATCGCACTGTTACTGTTGGGTGAATTACACTAATAGGATTGGGATGAATCGCACTCTTACTGTTGGGTGAATTTCACTATTAGGATTGGGATAAATTGCACTGTTAGTATTGGGTGTGAATCGCATTGTTAGTGTTGGGGTGAATCACACTGTTAGTGTTGGGGTGAATCACACTGTTAGTGTTGGGGTGAATCCCACTGTTAGTGTTGGGATGGATGGCACTGTTAGTGTTGGGATGAATCGCACTGTTAGTGTTGGGATGGATGGCACTGTTACTGTTGGGTGAATTACACTATTAGGATTGGTATGAATCGCACTGTTACTGTTGGGTGAATTGCACTATTAGGATTGGGATGAATCGCACTGTTAGTATTGGTGTGAATCGCATTGTTAGTGTTGAGGTGAATCACACTGTTAGTGTTGGGATGGATGGCACTGTTAGTGTTAGGATGAATCGCACTGTTAGTGTTGAGATGGTTAGCACTGTTACTGTTGGGTGAATTACACTATTAGGATTGGGATAAATCGCACTGTTAGTATTGGTGTGAATCGCACTGTTAGTGTTGGCCTGAATCACACTTAGTGTTGGGATGAATCGCACTGTTATTGTTGAGGTGAATTACATTATTAGGATTGGGGTGAATTGCACTGTTAGTGTTGGGATGATTCAGACTGTTAGTGTTGGGATGAGTCGCACTGTTACTGCTGGGTGAATTACACTATTAGGATTGGGATGAATCGCACTGTTATTGTTAGGTGAATTACACTATTAGGATTGGGATGAATCGCACTGTTACTGTTGTGTGAATTACACTATTAGGATTGGGATAAATCGCACTGTTACTGTTGGGTGAATTACACTATTAGTATTGGGATGAATCGCACTGTTAGTGTTGGGATGGATGGCGCTGTTACTGTTCGGTGAATTACTCTATTAAGATTGGGATGAATCGCACTGTTAGTATTGGTGTGAATCGCATTGTTAGTGTTGGGGTGAATCACACTGTTAGTGTTGGGGTGAATCGCACTGTTAGTGTTGGGATGAATCACACTTAGTGTTGGGATGGATGGCACTGTTACTGTTGGGTGAATTACACTATTAGTATTGGGATGAATCGCACTGTTAGTGTTGGGATGGATGGCACTGTTACTGTTGGGTGAATTACACTATTAAGATTGGGATGAATCGCACTGTTAGTATTGGTGTGAATCGCATTGTTAGTGTTGGGGTGAATCGCACTGTTAGTGTTGGGGTGAATCACACTGTTAGTGTTGGGGTGAATCGCACTGTTAGTGTTGGGATGAATTACACTATTGGGATGGATGGCACTGTTACTGTTGGGTGAATTACACTATTAGGATTGGGATGAATTGCACTGTTAGTATTGGGATGGATGGCACTGTTACTGTTGGGTGAATTGCACTATTAGGATTGGGATGAATCGCACTGTTAGTGTTGGTGTGAATCACACTGTTAGTGTTGGGGTGAATCGCACTGTTAGTTTTGAGATGAATTACACTATTAGGATTGGGATGGATGGCACTGTTACTGTTGGGTGAATTACACTATTAGGATTGGAATGAATCGCACTGTTAGTATTGGTGTGAATCGCATTGTTAGTGTTGGGGTGAATCACACTGTTAGTGTTGGGGTGAGTCACACTGGTAGTGTTGGCCTGAATCACACTTAGTGTTGGGATGAATCGCACTGTTAGTGTTGGGATGAATCGCACTGTTAGTGTTGGGATGGATGACACTGTTACTGTTGGGTGAATTACACTATTAGGATTGGGATGAATCGCACTGTTATTGTTGGGTGAATTACACTATTAGGCTCCATTCACACGTCCGCAATGTGTTTTACGGAGACACGGATCCGCAAAACACGGAAAACGGCAATGTGTGTTCCGCATTTTGCCGACATAATAGAATATGCCTGTTCTTGTCCGCAATTGCGGACAAGAATAGGACATGTTCTATTTTTTTGCGGAAACGGAAGCACGGATGCGGAAGTGCGGATGCGCAAATGTGGATGCGGACAGCACATTCCGTCCCCATAGAGAATGAATGGGTCCGCACACTTTCCGCAAAATTGCGGAAAGGATGCGGACACATTTTGCGGACGTGTGAATGGAGCCTTAGGATTGGGATGAATCACACTGTTACTGTTGGGTGAATTACACTATTAGGATTGGGATGAATCACACTGTTACTGTTGGGTGAATTACACTATTAGGATTGGGATAAATCACACTGTTACTGTTGGGTGAATTACACTATTAGGATTGGGATAAATCACACTGTTACTGTTGGGTGAATTACACTATTAGGATTGGGATGAATCGCACTGTTAGTGTTGGGATGAATGGCACTGTTACTGTTGGGTGAATTACACTATTAAGATTGGGATGAATCGCATTGTTAGTGTTGGGGTGAATCACACTGGTAGTGTTGGCCTGAATCACACTTAGTGTTGGGATGATTCGCACTGTTAGTGTTGGGATGAATTACACTATTAGGATTAAGATGAATCGCACTGTTAGTGTTGGGATGAATTACACTATTAGGATTGAGATGAATCGCACTGTTATTGTTGGGTGAATTACACTATTAGGATTGGGATGAATCGCACTGTTATTGTTGGGTGAATTACACTATTAGGATTGGGATGAATCGCACTGTTACTGTTGGGTGAATTACACTATTAGGATTGGGATGAATTGCACTGTTAGTATTGGGTGTGAATCGCATTGTTAGTGTTGGGGTGCATCACACTGGTAGTGTTGGGATGAATCGCACTGTTATTTTTGGGTGAATTACACTATTAGGATTGGGATGAATCGCACTGTTACTGTTGTGTGAATTACACTATTAGGATTGGGATAAATCGCACTGTTACTGTTGGGTGAATTACACTATTAGTATTGGGATGAATCGCACTGTTAGTGTTGGGATGGATGGCGCTGTTACTGTTCGGTGAATTACTCTATTAAGATTGGGATGAATCGCACTGTTATTGTTGGGTGAATTACACTATTAGGATTAGGATGAATCGCACTGTTATTGTTGTGTGAATTACACTATTAAGATTGGGATGAATCACACTGTTACTGTTGGGTGAATTACACTATTAGGATTGGGATAAATCACACTGTTACTGTTGGGTGAATTACACTATTAGGATTGGGATGAATCGCACTGTTAGTGTTGGGATGAATGGCACTGTTACTGTTGGGTGAATTACACTATTAAGATTGGGATGAATCGCATTGTTAGTGTTGGGGTGAATCACACTGGTAGTGTTGGCCTGAATCACACTTAGTGTTGGGATGATTCGCACTGTTAGTGTTGGGATGAATTACACTATTAGGATTGAGATGAATCGCACTGTTATTGTTGGGTGAATTACACTATTAGGATTGGGATGAATCGCACTGTTATTGTTGGGTGAATTACACTATTAGGATTGGGATGAATCGCACTGTTACTGTTGGGTGAATTACACTATTAGGATTGGGATGAATTGCACTGTTAGTATTGGGTGTGAATCGCATTGTTAGTGTTGGGGTGCATCACACTGGTAGTGTTGGGATGAATCGCACTGTTATTTTTGGGTGAATTACACTATTAGGATTGGGATGAATCGCACTGTTATTGTTGGGTGAATTACACTATTAGGATTAGGATGAATTGCACTGTTATTGTTGTGCGAATTACACTATTAAGATTGGGATGAATCACACTGTTTCTGTTGGGTGAATTACACTATTAGGATTGGGATAAATCGCACTGTTACTATTGGGTGAATTATACTATTAGGATTGGGATAAATTGCACTGTTATTATTGGGTGTGAATCGCATTGTTAGTGTTGGGATGAATCGCACTGTTAGTGTTGGGATGGATGGCACTGTTACTGTTGGGTGAATTACACTATTAGGATTGGGATGAATCGCACTGTTACTGTTGGGTGAATTACACTATTAGGATGGGGATGAATCGCACTGTTACTGTTGGGTGAATCACACTATTAGGATTGGGATGAATCGCACTGTTATTGTTGGGTGAATTACACTATTAGGATTGGGATGAATTGCACTGTTAATGTTTGGTTGAGTCACACTTAGTGTTAGGATGAATCGCACTGTTAATGTTGGGATGAATCGCACTGTTAGTGTTGGGATGGATGGCACTGTTATTGTTGGGTGAATTACACTATTAGGATGAATCGCACTGTTAGTATTGGTGTGAATCGTATTGCTAGTGTTGGCCTGAATCACACTTAGTGTTGGGATGAATCGCACTGTTATTGTTGAGGTGAATTACATTATTAGGATTGGGGTGAATTGCACTGTTAGTGTTGGGATGATTCACACTGTTAGTGTTGGGTGAATTACACTATTAGGATTGGGATGAATCGCACTGTTACTGTTGGGTGAATTACACTATTAGGATTGGGATGAATCGCACTGTTACTGTTGGGTGAATTACACTATTTGGATTGGGATGAATCGCACTGTTATTGTTGGGTGAATTACACTATTAGTATTGGGATGAATTGCACTGTTAATGTTGCGGTGAATCACACTTAGTGTTAGGATGAATCGCACTGTTAGTGTTGGGATGAATCGCACTGTTAGTGTAGGGATGGATGGCACTGTTATTGTTGGGTGAATTACACTATTAGGATTGGGATGAATCGCACTGTTAGTATTGATGTGAATCGCATTGTTAGTGTTGGCCTGAATCACACTTAGTGTTGGGATGAATCGCATTGTTATTGTTGAGGTGAATTACATTAGGATTGGGGTGAATTGCACTGTTAGTGTTGGGATGATTTACACTGTTAGTGTTGGGATGGATCACACTGTTAGTGTTGGGATGATTCACACTGTTAGTGTTGGGATGATTCACACTGTTAGTGTTGGGATGATTCACACTGTTAGTGTTGGGATGATTCACACTGTTAGTGTTGGGATGGCTCACACTGTTATTGTTGGGGTAAATTACACTATTAGGATTGGCCTGAATCTCACTTAGTGTTGGAATGATTCACACTGTTAGTGTTGGGATGGATCACACTGTTGTTGGGGTGAATTACACTATTAGGATTGGGGTGAATCACGCTGTTAGTGTTGGGGTGAATCACGCTGTTAGTGTTGGGGTGAATCACACTGTTAGTATTGGTGTTAATAGCACTTAGTGTTGGCCTGAATCACACTGAGTGTTGGGATGAATTGCACTGTTGTTAGTGTGAATTACATTATTAGGATTGGGGTGAATCACACGGTTAGTGATAAATGGAAGTTTTGTTTATTGGAGATTTTTATCTATCTCCTTGTTCCGTCCCTTTTATTTTGTTCCTGGACTGTTGCCTTTGTTTCCTATAGAACCCATTTATTCCCCTCCAGTCCTTCATCCACCCCAGGAGTATCATACAACCTATTAGATACTTATGTATAAGAGGACTTTACTGGTAACATACAGGTGACAAAGCAATGGACACTACATGAAGATACAGACACGTTACATGGAGGACACCGCCACACACAGCTGCCTCTGTTCCTGCCCTCTCTGGATGCTAAGCAAATGTGGCTAATAATGTGTATGCAAATACAGTAAATATCCAGATCTTACCATTATACCGTCTACTGGATCTACACTTCAGCCAGTACCTGACCATTAGTGCATGTACATATAGAGACTCATATATAAATAGCACATATAATCTACACGTCTGTAATCATGTTCCAGCCACAGGATCCAGAGTCTCACGTGTAAATGGACTACACCCAAATATGACCACCCAAATATCTTACCAATCTGTTGGCCAACTGATTTCACGCTGTGGCCTTCCTGCCTTTGATATGGTAACAAGGGACACGATGACCAAATGGCTTCTGGCCGTACTGGTATCACTGAATGGGCGAATCTCAGTGAATAATATCAGTATATATAATATCATATTTGTGCGGTCATCGGACTGAGGGTCTGGCTGGTAACCATATTTTCCTGTAACAGTATTGATGAATTATATTGTTAAAGTTAGGGTGATTCACACTGCTAGTATTGGGGTGGTTCACAATGCTAGTATTGGGGTGAATCACACTCATAGTGTTGGGGTGAATCACACTCATAGTGTTGGGGTGAATTACACTCATAGTGTTGGGGTGAATCAAACTGATAGTATTGAGGTGATTCACACTGATAGTATTAGGGTGAATCGCACTCATAGTGTTGGGGTGATTCACACTGCTAGTTTTGGGGTGAATCACTAATAGTATTGGGGTGAGTCACTAATAATATTGGGGTGAATCACACTAATAGTATTGGAGTGAGTCACACTGATAGTATCGGAGTGTTTGGCACTTAGTTTTGGGGAGATTCACACTGAGTATTGAGGTGATTCATACGTTTAGTATTGAGGTGAATCACATTTTGGCTCTGATTGTCTCTCTTGGTTTTGGGCCGTTCCGTTTATTACTGTGTAAGCCGTCGTTCCTGGTGTTTTTGACCTTATGTCTGCCTGTCACTATATTTGCTGCATTCTGACAACCTTTCCTCCCAGGAAGGGTCCAGTGGCCCCTTGTAGAAGCGGGAATACTGTAACTCCCGGAAGGCGGTGGCCAGGCAGCTCCGTTGGCGTCTGGTTCCCATAGTTACTAGGCCAGGGCTCTGTGTGCAGGAGCAGCAGCCAATCACTGCAAACTGACTTTTTTGTATTGGCCTGGCTTTGGTGTGGTATTGCACTTGGTTTCTGATTTTGGCTCTGATTGTCTCTTCTGGTTTTGACCCGTTCCGTTTGTTACTGAGTAAGCCGGCATTCCTGAAGTATTCATCCTTACGTCTGCCGTTGTTCCTGAAGTATTCATCCTTACGCCTGCCGTTGTTCCTGAAGTATTCATCCTTACGCCTGCCGTTGTTCCTGAAGTATTCATCCTTACGCCTGCCGTTGTTCCTGAAGTATTCATCCTTACGTCTGCCGTTGTTCCTGAAGTATTCATCCTTATGTCTGCCGTTGTTCCTGAAGTATTCATCCTTACGCCTGCCGTTGTTCCTGAAGTATTTATCCTTCCGCCTGCCTTCATTCCTGAAGTATTCATCCTTACGCCTGCCGTTGTTCCTGAAGTATTCATCCTTATGCCTGCCTTCGTTCCTGAAGTATTCATCCTTACGCCTGCCGTCGTTCCTGAAGTATTGATCCTTACGCCTGCCGTCGTTCCTGAAGTATTGATCCTTACACCTGCCGTAGTTTCTGAAGTATTCATCCCTACACCTGCCGTCGTTCCTGAAGTATTAATCCTTACGCCTGTCGTCGTTCCTGAAGTATTCATCCTTACGCCTGCCTTCGTTCCTGAAGTATTCATCCTTACGCCTGCCGTCATTCCTGAAGTATTCATCCTTACGCCTGCCGTCGTTCCTGAAGTATTCATCCTTACGCCTGCCGTCGTTCCTGAAGTATTCATCCTTACACCTGCCGTTGTTCCTGAAGTATTAATCCTTACGCCTGCCTTCGTTCCTGAAGTATTCATCCTTACGCCTGCCTTCGTTCCTGAAGTATTCATCCTCACGCCTGCCGTCGTTCCTGAAGTATTCATCCTCACGCCTGCCGTCGTTCCTGAAGTATTCATCCTTACACCTGCCGTCGTTCCTGAAGTATTAATCCTTACGCCTGTCGTCGTTCCTGAAGTATTCATCCTTACGCCTGCCTTCGTTCCTGAAGTATTCATCCTTACGCCTGCCGTCGTTCCTGAAGTATTGATCCTTACACCTGCCGTCGTTCCTGAACTATTAATCCTTACGCCTGCCGTCGTTCCTGAAGTATTGATCCTTACGCCTGCCTTCGTTCCTGAAGTATTGATCCTTACGCCTGCCTTCGTTCCTGAAGTATTCATCCTTACGCCTGTCGTCGTTCCTGAAGTATTCATCCTTACGCCTGCCGTCGTTCCTGAAGTATTCATCCTTACGCCTGCCGTCGTTCCTGAAGTATTCATCCTTACACCTGCCGTCGTTCCTGAAGTATTCATCCTTACACCTGCATGTCACTGCGTTTGTTATTTTTGTCCTATTTTTTCTCCCCGCATAGACCACTTAGGCAGGGACTGCTGTGTAGTTGTGGGCCGTTGCTTAGAATGTGTTGTACAAGTAGATACGGACAGTGGCTTGGGGTCGTTTAGGGCTTACTGTTCCCTAGGTGGCATCATTACTACTGGGGGCTCTATAGGGGTGCCTTATAGAGAGGCCTTGTTATTGCTCGGGGCACCATAGAGTGACCTTATTTATACTGGGGTTTAGTGGGGGCATTGTTATTGGGCAAATTATGGAGGGCATTGCTACTAATTGGGTGCATTCTTTATCACTGTTGGTGGGGCTGTAGGGGGCACTATTACTAATGAGGGCACTCTGGGAGAGAATTATTACTATTAGCTGAACTTTGGGGTGCACTATTACCTTGGGAGGGACTATCTGTATAGCATAGTGTTTGGGGAGCACAGTGGGCACAGTATTGGTGGTAGCAAAGGATAACAATGTTGGGGCACCAGGGAGGGGGGAGTGATGTACAATTAGGAACCACAGATGCCTGTATGCCAATCTCTGCAGAGATGAGACATGGCTGAAAGAAATTGTCAAGGTGGTCTGAAAATTTGTCAGGAAGGGCACCATTTCAGTTTTTCGCCTAAGGCAGCAGAAAGACTAGGTGCATCCGTGGTGAATCGCACCATTAATGGCACTGTTAGTGTTGGGGTGAATCACGCTCCTGCTGCCTATGTTCAGATGAATCCTGTAATTTGAGAGCTTCTCTGCTCTGAAGTCTTCATGGTAATGACTACAGGAAGTGAGAACAGGGCAGCATCTTTTTCGGATCCTTCCAGTCTCTGCAGTGGGGTGGAAGATCAGCTGTCAAGTGGAATCATCCTCAGACTGAGTCTCAGGGTGAACCCATGCATGCCACTTGTCTTACCGCCCTGCCCACATGTGCACCAACAGTGTCTTCTTGGCTCTGTCGTCCATGTTGCTATTAAACTCCACAAATATCATGTGCAGCATTTTGGGTTTTTAGTGGAAACTTCCCACATGTTTAACCCTTTCCACTCGTGCATAAACTGCGGCATGTTAATTAGCAGTAGCTCTCCCAGGAGACCCTGTTCTCATGTATTGCAGATACTTTGGTTTATTCTCTTTCTATATAGCAACAAAAAGAACATTCTGCAAAAAGAAAACATAAAACCCCTGTTGGCGATAAATCTACAAACTGCGCAGTGGCCCCCCGGCGAGAAGAGTAAAGTGAGTAATTAGTGGAGCTCGAAGAGGGGGGCTCGTTACTGAGAGACTCACAATTTGCCTTCCACTCGCACCTTTAATGCTGTCATTTAGATTCAGAATTATAATCACATTTATTAGATAAGAGACGCTGAATGCACATCACACAGTGGGTCTGATCCATGCCAACCTGCCCGGGGGGGGGGGGGGGGGCACTACCCTTTCAGATGCTAGTGTCAGATCATGAACTGATCCTTATCTTCCGGTGATAAAGCAGCCAAATGGCTGAATTACACCAGTGTATACAGAACAAGCCCCAGTCCAGAGCACAGAGGCACATCCCTACTGGCTATAAGGCATGAATCCCTCCAGAGAGTGAGAGGCGAACCCATGTATTGTCTGTCACCATCGTTTTATTATTATTATTTATTATTAAAGCGCCATTCATCCCATAGCGCTGTACATATGATAAGCGGTGCACATACATAATACAGACAAGTGCACTAATCATAAACAAGACGAGTTACAGACTGGTACAGAAGGAGAGAGGGCCCTGCCCGCGAGGCTTACAATCTACATGGTATGGGAGAAGGACACAGAAGGTGAGGGTGAAGTTGGTCATGGCGGTATAGAGGCAGCAGGGTCACTGGTTGTAGGCTTGTCTGAAGAGGTGGGTTTTTAGGTTTCTTTTGAAGGATTCCACTGTAGGTGAGAGTCTGATATGTTGGGGCAGTGAGTTCCAGAGTGTGGGGGATGCACAGGAGAAATCCTGGAGGAGATTGTGGGAAGAGAAGAGAAGGAGGTCCTGTGAGGATCAGAGATTATGTGTGGGGATGTATCGGGAAAGTAACTCGGAGATGTAGGGAGGGGACAGGTTGTGGACGGCTTGTATGTATTTGTATTTTGAACTGAATTTGCTGGGCAATAGGGAGCCAGTGAAGGGATTGGCAGAGGGGAGAGGCAGAGGAGTAACAGGGTAAGAGGTGGATTAGTCGAGCAGCAGAGTTGAGGATAGATTGGAGGGGTGCGAGAGTGCTAGATAGAAGGCCACAGAGGAGGATGTTGCAGTAGTCTAGGCGGGAGATGATGAGGGCATGTGGTGGAAAGGGCTTGGATGTGCGGTCGGAAGGAGAGGGCAGAATCCAAGATCACTCCAAGGCATGGTAGGGAGCTTGTGTACCTGTCATCAACCCTGGTCTACAGACTGAAGTCCTGGTCACTACATATCTGAAGGCCGGAGCCCTGGTCACAATGTATCTGAAAACTGGAACACTGATTACTATGTATCTGAAGATTGGAGCCCTAGATACTGTGCATCTGAATACTGGAGCCTTGGTCACTATGTATCTGAAGACTGGAGACCTGGTCACTAAGTATCTGAAGACTTAGACCCTGGTCACAATGTATCTGAAGACCAGAGCCCTGGTCACTATATATCTGAAGACCCGAGCCCTTGGCACTATGCATCTGAAGACTAGGACCCAGGTCACTATGCATCTGAAGACTTGGACCCCGGTCACTATGTATGTGAAGACTGAAGCCCTGGTCACTATGCATCTGAAGACTATGACCCTGGCCTCTATGTACCTGAAAACTAGGACCCTGGACACTATGTATCTGAAGACTAGGACCCTGTTCACTATGTATCTGAAGACATTGACCCTGGTCACTATGTATGTGAAGACTAGGACCCTGGCCACTATGTATGTGAAGACTAGGACCCTGGACACTATGTATCTGAAGACTAGGACCCTGTTCACTATGTATCTGAAGACATTGACCCTGGTCACTATGTATGTGAAGACTAGGACCCTGGCCACTATGTATCTGAAGACTAGGACCCTGGTCACTATGTATCTGAAGACTAGGACCCTGGACACTATGTATCTGAAGACTAGGACCCTGTTCACTATGTATCTTAAGACATTGACCCTGGTCACTATGTATCTGAAGACTAGGACCCTGGTCACTATGTATCTGAAGACTAGGACCCTGGTCACTATGTATCTGAAGACTAGGACCCTGGTCACTATATATCTGAAGACTAGGACCCTGGCCACTATGTATCTGAAGACTAGGACCCTGTTCACTATGTATCTGAAGACTAGGACCCTGGTCACTATGTATCTGAAGACTAGGACCCTGTTCACTATGTATCTGAAGACTAGGACCCTGTTCACTATGTATCTGAAGACTAGGACCCTGGTCACTATGTATCTGAAGACTAGGACCCTGGTCATTATGTATCTGAAGACTAGGACCCTGGTCATTATGTATCTGAAGACTAGGACCCTGGTCACTATGTCTCTAAAGACCAGAGCCTTGGTCACTAGATATTTGAAAACTGGAGACCGGGTCATTATGTATCCGGAGACTAGAACCCTGGTCACTACTTATGTAAAGGCTGGAGTCTAGTTCACTATGTATCTGAAGACTGGAGCCCTGGTCACTATGTATCTAAAGGCTGGAGCCCTGGTCACTTCATATTTAGGGAGCTAGACTTTTGTCAGTGACTCTTATTGGCTTGTGTTAACATTGTTAGAACAGGACCATAGAGGGTCATATTAGGTGTTTTGGAGTCTCTGTAGCTGAACCCCTGTCCAGGGCCGGTGCAACCATATAGGCGAACTAGGCGTTCGCCTAGGGCGCGGGCCTGCTGGGGGCGCCCTGGTGGGCTCCCCCTGACTGGGGCCTCCTCAGCCCTGGGCAAGCGGCTCTTGAGCCGACCCCAGCGCCGTTACAGGGGGGCCAGGAGGTGGAGGTCCTTCTTAAATATGGCAGAGCAGGCATCTGCTTACCCTGATAGCAGGTGCCTGCTCTGCCAGTTAATTACCGGAGGAGAGGAGGCGGGCGGCAAGGGAGGCTGTTCTAGCAGTTCCCCAATCCTCCCTCGTGCGCCCTCTGTGATGCCGGAATATGACGTCATTCCGGCCCTGGCATACTAAACGGCATGCTGGAGGACTGAGGAGCTGCACCACACTGGACCCCAGGGAGGTGAGTGTTTAAGTGTTTGACTGAGTGTCTGCCTGTGTATTTATGTCAGTGCGTGAGTGAGTGTATGTATGTCTGTCTTTCTGTCAGTAAATGTATGTGTCTGTGTGTGTATGTCAGTGAGTGTGGATGTCTGTCGGTCAGTTAGTGTTTGTCAGTGAGTATATGTGTGTGTTTGTCTGCCAGTGAGTGAGTGTCTGCCAGTGAGTGAGTGTGTGTCTGTCTGTTAGTGAGTGTCTGTCAGTGAGTGAATGTGTGTCTGTCTGTCAGAGAGTGTATGTGTGTCTGTCAGTGAGTTTCTGTGTACGTCATTCAGTGAGTGTCTGAGTGCGTGTCTGTCTGTCAGTGCGTGTGTGTCTGTCAGTGAGTGAGTGACACGAGGGGGCGGCAAAATGGATCTTTGCCTAGGGCGGCAAAAATCCTTGCACTGGCCCTGCCCCTGTCCTGCCCTGTGGAGGTCTGTTGAAGCCACATCTCATACAATACACCCCATCAAATCGCTCACGTGCTGGATGTTTGTGCCCCAATGAAGCCTAGAACTCCCTGAACCCAGCTTGACGAGAATGTGGAAGTTGACCGCTCTGTGGTGTCGCGATGGGTAACCTACACCTGACCTGCTCTATAATGCCCATCTGTTATTGCCTGCGCTCCTGTGTGTCTCCAGTACTCTATTCACTGGTGAGATGGCACATTAAGCAGAGATTTCACGTTCGGCACATGGCGCTCCGGGCCAGATATAAAGTCATTTAGCAAAACAGCGTAATAGAAAAGAGGAAGGAAGAATCGCAGGGAGCATAATGGAGACATCTTAACCGCTATAGGCCCTGCACAATCAGACCACACTCCCCCAACATGATCCATGAACCCAACAACTTGTGTCTTTGCATTGAACAATTAATCGACCGCACAGATTACTGGCTGTTCGTGTCATGTGACCCCACCACCGCGCAAATTCTGAATGGCTCATCTGCATTTCTAAACTGTGATGCAGTCTACACGGGGAAGGAGGCATGTCTACTAAGCTGTGCTACCTCTACACTAACCCACATCACTGGGAATTCATCCTCATAGTATTTTCCTGTTTTTTTACATCTTAGAATGAATGATTTTCTTAATCCCTGGTGAATGTGTTGCTATGGAAACCTTGCCGTCTGCACAGGCTCCAAGGAGGCATCCATTTTAACCTGCTTGACACTTCATATATCCCCTAAAACAGGCACTGGAGTCCACATGGGAATAATGATATGTGTAGTTCGCCTCAGCAATCGGGCCACAATCTCCATTCCCAGAGTCCATGCGCGTTACTGGTATGTCCTGCAAGGAGATGAGGAGCTATGGGAGATCAGAGAGGCCTGACAGCTACTGCGAACTTCTCCTGGAGGACCCTTTAAGATGGCAGCTCACTTATGGCCTACTTACCTTAGGGCAGATGAGTAGACTATAATACAAGAGCAGATGGATAGCAGCAAAGAACTGGTCCACCCAAACTGGTCAAACAAGCAAATCAATGTAGAAGGCTTCATGGCTACGAATAATGGACTGATGGTGCTGACAACCAACCTTACACAAGCACCAGAAAGATGGGCTCAGTCATCCCACTAATGAGTGATCGACCACCAGAAGACAAACATGGGACCAACGGAAGATCCATTTTTAAGGATCACGTCAGTGGTGGAAAATGAATGGATTCAATGTGCAGTGAACATGTTTTCAGGATCCTGATGATGACCAAGTAGTAGAAGTTCTCAGATGACCAGCACTGGCCAAAAAGGAAAAAGTCCTCCTATGCCATGTTGTGACACAGTAGTTGTACCCTTGTTAGTAGTCACCATTGCTGGATGATGTTCTCCACAGGCTACTCTGTGGTTCATACAGGGCCACAGCTTCAACCTTGAAGAGTCCTCCTTTGCCATATTGTCCAGTGATGTGGTAGTCCACATACAGATGACTTTAGCCTTGATAGTTAGAAGTCAGTGGTCCTGGATCTGGAAATGTTTTCCTCAGGTTCCTCTGTGGTTGATACAGGTCCACAGCTTCAACCTTTTACAGTCCTCCTCTGCCATATTATCCAGTGATGTGGTAGTCCACATACAGATGTCTTTGGCCTTCCTGTTTAGGTTCTGCAGGTTCCACAGCTTCAAGCTCAAGTGCCATTCATTGATACATGTAAGTACAATGTAAATGTAGTCTAATAATATAACAATTTCGGGACAAGATAAAGAGGCTCCTGTCATGTCTGCTGCGGGTAATCCTGGGCCTTTCGCTTAGTTGGGATGTCCAGGTCCATGGTCGAGTGCCACATCTGATATCTACGGGGAATGATTATGTGACCAGTTAATGCAGCGGGTGTCACCCGGTGATGACTCTACAACAGTAATCACACTAATGGTTTCTGTGAAGAAAGCGGCCACGTGTCACTAATGACCTTGGACCCTGGGCACGCGGAGCAGGTTACCGCTGCAGCGCTCTGCTTTGTGATGTGTGAAGAACGACTGCCTCGTCCTTATTACAGAGGTTTCCGGATGATGAAAGGCTCGCAGCAAAGTGGTGTTAAAATGTTTGTTTCCCGCAGCCTCCTCCGGCAGCCGAGAGCCTCGCGCTTTGATCTGACGTCTATTTAAGAGATGCATTTTTCTTATAATGCTCACAACGTGGTCTGTTTGAAGTGAGTTGACAGGAGGGGACAAATCCGCCTGCCAGCACAGGGGAGGCCATGAAGACCTGCTCTTATCCCGTGCATCCCAGTGCTTGCTACCAGGCCTGGACACCCCCATCCTAAAGATCAGCCAGGGATTAGAATGATTTGGGCAGTTGAGCAGAAGTGGGGTGTTGTGAGGTGCCTCGTGGCTCCCAGCTAAGAAGAGGTATGCTTTGATATTTGGGGATTTTGCTCATTTATTCTTGTAACATGAACGACCAGAAGGGGGCACTACACGTCTGTGCCGATCTCAGCTTCAGATGTAACTGCCGCTTAATTGTTGTCCCTGCCCCCCCACTGACTTCTGAAGGCTTACTTCCTGGTGGATGAAAAATATGATGTCCACATGTCTGTGGTCATCTGAGTGGCTGATTCCAGTGAGCACGTACATGTATGTTACATGTATCACACTGTGCGATATAGCCTAGGTCTTGTACGCTGTGCTCTAACATGTGCACAAGAAGATCCATGATGGATAGTTGCGGACATGTGTGGTTTGCTGCTGCCAGATCCGCAGTCATCATAGATTTCACATGTGCATGCTAATGACTGGGGTATTTGTGGTCATACATGAAGGTTTGTCATTGGTAATCTTCAGAAATGAGGGGTCCGGGGCCACTATATAACAGACCTATGGTGATGGATGCATGTACTGCAGCGGTAACCACATGAGCTGCTGTGATGTGATTATTAGCTCCATCCGCCCGCTGCCGCCACTGTCCTGGGAGAAGCGAGAAATCCAAATGTAACTGCTTAATAAGAAATCTCATTTCCTGCAGGAGATCTTCAGATTATTTATGAAAACATGAATTGTACAGGAAGGCAGTGAGCGGGCAGCATTACAGGGTGGAGTGCAGAGGTCTGCGGGCTGGTGTAGGTCCTTACTGTTCCCAGTGCCATGCAGCCCACCACGGACCCTGCTGACATTCAGGTGAAGTCCACACAATCTGCCTCTGACATACAGCGGGTCACTCTACACAGGACTAGGATGCACGCCCTCTGACATACCAGCCACAAATACACCACACCACTAGAAACATAGAAACATAGAATGTGTCGGCAGATAAGAACCATTTGGCCCATCTAGTCTGCCCAATATACTGAATACTATGGATAGCCCCCGGCCCTATCTTATATGAAGGATGGCCTTATGCCTATCCCATGCATGCTTAAACCCCTTCACTACCTTGCAAATAGACCACTCCACAAATAAGCCACATCCACCCCACAAATTGTATGGACAACTCCAGGGGTACAGCTATGGGGGGCACAGAGGTCACGCATTAGCCCCCAGTACTATTAGTGACACATCAGTGTGGCCTGGAGTGTACAGTTCTGCCTCTGCAGGACATCTCACCACCAGGGCTCACAATCTACCCCCCCACCCGACATGATAAGGGTTATGGTATATGCGGCCGCCGCCATCTGGCATGTTAGCTCTGTGCTGCGACTGACACTGATGAACGCACTGTTGTGGGGGCACAGGAGACTTCCTGACCTGGATTTTGCGTGGTGCGCAGTGCCGCTCGCTCCCAGCTCCTTTTTATAGGTACAACCTAGAAATTATGCAGACGCAGAGTACGGCAGCACTGGGGGAAGCCATAAATCACAGCTTTGCCGCGCAGCATCATGGCAGCATTTTATGTGCCTCCAATAAAAGGATGGCGGCGTCTAATGAATCTGGCGGTGTGGGAGCCATCGCTGCATCGGGCCTGCGCAGCACACGATATTGGTGTCCCCCGACGGGCATCAACATCACAAACACTAATAAAACCCGCAGCGACTTCATTACAGAGTGCGCCACAACATGACGCCTTGGGGCAGGGAGCAGGTGGTCCTTAATACCCCTAATCTACCTGACTCACACACAGGAGCTCACAATCTAATCTCCTTATCATACACCATGGATCACTCCTATCATCCCTGACCCCAGGAGTTCACAATCCAACCTCTCTATCTCACACACACTGTATCATTCCCATCATCTCTAGCCCCAGGATCTCACAATCTAATCTCTTTGTCACACATCATGGATCACTCCCATCATCTCTGACCCCAGGAGTTTATAATCTAATCTCTCTCACACCATGTATCATTCCCATCTTCCCTGACCACAGGAGCTCACAATCTAATCTCTTTTACACACTGTATCACTCCCATCATCCTTGACTGCAGGAGCTCTCAATCTAATCTCTCTCACGATGTATCACTCCCATCATCCCTGACCCCAAGAGTTCACAGTCTAATATGGCTGTGAGGAGGTGAGCTCTGGGGTATACATAGGATTGGAATGTGACCTGTATGGGGCCTAGGCTGGCTCCTGACATGCGGGGGCTGGGTGTGACCTTGCTGTCATGGCTGAGCAGAGACGTCCTCCCTCCCGGGGGGAATCTCAGGGTATAAATGTAAATCGATGTGCGAGCTCTGTTATGTGCATTGATCGGTAACATGAGCCGCCACTCCAGTATTTGGGAAGGGTCCGGTCTGTAATTACCACAACACAATTAGAGGATGTAGCACTTGCTGGAAATGATTTGTAACTGGAGAAAGAGGGTGAGAAAGTCTGGTGATTAGTGGGGAGCAATTTAAAGGAGACATTTCCTGTAAGAGAGGTAGACAAATGAGGAGGTGCTGCTCCTGCAGGTACTGGTGCTGACAGTGACCATGGGGGTTACCACGGCTCACACATACTGACACCAGACGGGACCAATCCCTGCTCAAGAGTAAAGTAGCTGTGAGCAGTAGGAAGTGTGCAGCTGTGAGGAGAAGGAAGAAGGGTGCTGCTGTATGGAACAAGAAGGATGCAGCTGTGAAGAGCAGGAAGTGTGCAGTGGTGAAGAGGCAGAAGTGTGTTCCTGCAAGGAACAGGAAGTCTGCAGCAGTGAGGAGCTGGAAGTGTGCTGCTTCAAAGAACAGGAAGTCTGCAGATAAGAGGAGCAGGGAGTGTGCAGCAGTGAGGAGGCAGAAGTGTGTTCCTGCAAAGAACAGGAAGTCTGCAGCAGTGAGGAGCTGGAACTGTGCTGCTACAAAGAACAGGAAGTGTACAGATAAGAGGAGCTGAAAGTATACAGCAGTGAGGAGCTGGAAGTATGCTGCTACAAAGAACAGAAAGTCTACAGATAAGAGGAGCTGAAAGTATACTGCTATAAAGAACAGGAAGACTGCAGCAGTGAGGAGCTGGAAGTATGCTGCTACAAGGAACAGGAAGTCTACAGATAAGAGGAGCAGGGAGTCTGCAGCAGTGAGGAGGCAAAAGTGTGTTCCTGCAAGGTACAGGAAGTCTGCAGCAGTGAGGAGCTAGAAGTGTGCTGCTACAAAGAACAGGAAGTCTGCAGCAGTGAGGAGCAGGGAGTGTGCAGCAGCGAGGAGCTGGAACTGTGCTGCTACAAAGAACAGGAAGTGTACAGATAAGAGGAGCTAAAAGTATACTGCTATAAAGAACAGGAAGAGTGCAGCAGTGAGGAGCTGGAAGTATGCTGCTACATACTACATACATGCTACATACATGCTACAGGAAGTCTGTCGATAAGAGGAGCAGGGAGTCTGCAGCAGTGAGGAGCTGGAAATGTGCTGCTACAAGGAACAGGAAGTGTGCAGCAGTGAGGAGCTGGAAGTGTGCTTCTACAAGGAACAGGAAGTCTGCAGCAGTGAGGAGCTGGAATTGTGCTGCAACATGGAACAGGAAGTTTGCAGCAGTAAAGAACTGGAAGTGTGCTGCTGCAAAAAACAGGAAGTCTGCAGCAGTAAGGAGCTGGAAGTGTGCTGCTACAAGGAACAGGAAATGTGCAGCAGTGAGGAGCTGGAACTGTGCTTCTACAAGGGACAGGAAGCCTGCAGCAGTGAGGAGCTGGAAGTGTGCTGCTACAAGGAACAGGAAGTCTGCAGATGAGAGGAGCAGGGAATGTGCAGCAGTGAGGAGCTAGAAGTGAGCTGCTACAAGGAACAGGAAATGTGCAGATAAGAGGAGCAGGAAGTCTGCAGCAGTGAGGAGCTGGAACTGTGCTGCTAAAAGAAACAGGAAGTCTGCAGCAGTGAGGAGCTGGAAGTGTGCTGCTACAAGGAACAGGAAGTCTGCAGATAAGAGGAGCAGGGAGTGTGCAGCAGTGAGGAGCTGGAAGTGTGCTTCTACAAGGAACAGGAAATGTGCAGATAACAGGAGCAGGAAGCCTGCAGCAGTGAAGAGGTGGAACTGTGCTGCTAAAAGGAACAAGAAGTCTGCAGCAGTGAGGAGCTGGAAGTGTGCTGCTACAAGAAACAGGAAGTCTTCAGCAGTGAGGAGCTGGAAGTGTGCTGCTACAAGGAACAGGAAGTGTGCAGCAGTGAGGTGCTGGAAATGTGCTGCTACAAAGAACAGGAAGTCTGCAGCAGTGACGAGCTGGAAGTGTGCTGCTACAAAGAGCAGGAAGTCTGCAGATAAGAGGTGCAGGAAGTGTGCAGCAGTGAGGAGCTGGAACTGTGCTGCTACAAAGAACAGGAAGTCTACAGATAAGAGGAGCTGAAATTATACTGCTATAAAGAACAGGAAGACTGCAGCAGTGAGGAGCTGGAAGTATGCTGCTACAAGGAACAGGAAGTCTGCAGATGAGAGGAGCAGGGAATGTGCAGCAGTGAGGAGCTAGAAGTGTGCTGCTACAAGGAACAGGAAATGTGCAGATAAGAGGAGCAGGAAGTCTGCAGCAGTGAGGAGCTGGAACTGTGCTGCTAAAAGAAACAGGAAGTCTGCAGCAGTGAGGAGCTGGAAGTGTGCTGCTACAAGAAACAGGAAGTCTGCAGCAGTGAGGAGCTGGAAGTGTGCTGCTACAAGGAACAGGAAGTCTGCAGATAAGAGGAGCAGGGAGTGTGCAGCAGTGAGGAGCTGGAAGTGTGCTTCTACAAGGAACAGGAAATGTGCAGATAACAGGAGCAGGAAGCCTGCAGCAGCAAGGAGCTGGAACTGTGCTGCTAAAAGGAACAGGAAGTCTGCAGCAGTGAGGAGCTGGAAGTGTGCTGCTACAAAGAACAGGAAGTGTACAGATAAGAGGAGCAGGGAGTGTGCAGCAGTGAGGAGCTGGAAGTGTGCTGCTACAAAGAATGGGAAGTCTGCAGCAGTGAGGAGCTGGAAGTGTGCTGCTACAAGGAACAGGAAGTCTGCAGATAAGAGGAGCAGGGAGTGTGCAGCAGTGAGGAGCTGTAAGTGTGCTGCTACAAAAAACAGGAAGTCTGCAGCAGTGAGGAGCTGGAAGTGTGCTGCTACAAAGAACAGGAAGTCTGAAGCAGTGAGGAGCTGGAAGTGTGCTGCTACAAAGAACAGGAAGTGTGCAGCAGTGAGGAGCTGGAAGTGTGCTGCTACAAAGAACAGGAAGTCTGCAGCAGTGAGGAGCTGGAAGTGTGCTGCTACAAAGAACAGGAAGTGTGCAGCAGTGAGGAGCTGGAAGTGTGCTGCTACAAAGAACAGGAAGTCTGCAGCAGTGAGGAGCTGGAAGTGTGCTTCTACAAAGAACAGGAAGTCTGCAGCAGTGAGGAGCTGGAAGTGTGCTGCTACAAAGAACAGGAAGTGTGCAGCAGTGAGGAGCTGGAAGTGTGCTGCTACAAAGAACAGGAAGTCTGCAGCAGTGAGGAGCTGGAAGTCTGCAGCAGTGAGGAGCTGGAAGTGTGCTGCTACAAGAGACAGGAAATGTGCAGATAAGAGGAGCAGGAAGTCTGCAGCAGCGAGGAGCTGGAAATGTGCTGCTACAAAGAACAGGAAGTGTGCAGCAGTGAGGAGCTGGAAGTGTGCTGCTACAAAGAACAGGAAGTGTGCAGCAGTGAGGAGCTGGAAGTGTGCTGCTACAAAGAACAGGAAGTCTGCAGCAGTGAGGAGCTGGAAGTGTGCTGCTACAAGGAACAGAAAGTCTGCAGATAAGTGGAGCAGGGAGTGTGCAGCAGTAAGGAGCTGGAAGTCGTATACGTTTTAGTTTTTTTTAAATGGTGAACGGATGCCAATGTATGGCATCAGTCCTAGGAATCTGTTTAACTGATACCTTTTTTGTATACATTACTTGGATGGGAAAAACGTGATGTGAGCCGAGCCTTACAGACATATGGGTGGAGGTTAATTGCCACATGCCTGTATATGGCTGTACATTAAGGGGGTGGAGCCTGACACTGACGTGGGAAGATGAGTGTAATGCTGAGGCTCATGCACACCGATGGCGCCGGTCACGTTGTTGCAGCCAGCTTGGCGCAGCGGTGGCATTCACTGACAGTTGCCGGTGATTGCATGAGATCAGATTCCATGAATGAAGTGCCCGGGGGTTGAGGTGCTGACAGCAGAATAAAGAATAATGATTGGCTGCTGCTGTCCCCCAGGATTCCCGGAGACTCCACCCTCAAATGCTTCATCAGCGCTGCAGTTTACAGGTCTCATCTCCCACAGTGAGCAGCGCCCAGCACAGGACACCCTGGGGAAAGGTGGCGTGCCCGGTGATGATGATCGCCTCTTGCTGCACCCATGTCGTATATCAGCCACACGGAGCGAGGGAAGTGTGAAATATTAAAGATCCTGCGCCCTACGCCATGTTCAATAATGCATGGCTCATAATCCGCTGTGTAGACGCGCTCGCCGAGGGTGGGGGTATTACAGCCATATATCAGGAGGATATATAACCCAGACAGCGGCACATGGCGAACCGTTAACCCCTCCACTGCTAACCTGCACATACACTCAGTGTCAGCGACTGCTCACCATCAGCTACAGCACGGTCACCACCAACATCTCACTTGGCACTAACTACTTGCCCCAAGTCCATAATTACCCATGACAGGTGGGTGCCCGTGCCTGCTCCTCCCAGGAGATGTGGGGTCTGTGTGAAGCCCTGTGCCTATGCCTCAATAGCCCCCCCCCCCCCCCCATCCCTTGTGTCCATACCTCGCTACACATCCTGAGTCTACTGACAGCCACCAGTAATCAGGGGCGGATTGGCCATAGACCATACAGGGAAATCTCCCGGTGGGCTGATGCCCAGGGGGCCACTCAAGCCCTCTTGATTGATGCAGGCCAGATACACAATGATCTGACACAGGTGACCTCCAGAACTCGGCTATATTACCATCCTCAAGGTGGTGATGCAGTTAAGTACTGTGGCGAGGGCAGCAGTATTTGGTTCTGCTGGGAAGGTATTCTGTGCTGCACTACAGTATTGCAGGCCCCACCTACAAAGGTTGTCCCCGCCTTCTAGGGTTGTTGATCCGGGGAGTTATTCTGATTGGGAAGGGGAATTTATTTATTTTTCTCCTAAAAGGTGGAAAATTGGCTTCTACATTCTGGGTGCTTTTTGCCTTCCCCTGAATCAACTTTTCAGGATAACAGTATAAACAAATGTATTTTTTCAGACTTAAAATCTCTTCTACTATATTATATATATATAAATATATATATAGTGGCAGTACTACTTATGGAAATGACAGAGGCGGGTGTGTATACATGTGTGATTACACATGTGTACAGTATAGCAGTGCTATTATACATGGTGTGGCAGTACTACTTATGTGTATGACCGAGGCGGGTGTGTATACATGTGTGATTACACATGTGTACAGTCGTGGCCAAAAGTTTTGAGAATGACACAAATATTAGTTTTCGCAAAGTTTGCTGTTAAACTGCTTTTAGATCTTTGTTTCAGTTGTTTCTGTGATGTAGTGAAATATAATTACACACACTTCATACGTTTCAAAGGCTTTTATCGACAATTACATGACATTTATGCAAAGAGTCAGTATTTGCAGTGTTGGCCCTTCTTTTTCAGGACCTCTGCAATCCGACTGGGCATGCTCTCAATCAACTTCTGGGCCAATTCCTGACTGATAGCAACCCATTCTTTCATAATCACTTCTTGGAGTTTGTCAGAATTAGTGGGTTTTTGTTTGTCCACCCGCCTCTTGAGGATTGACCACAAGTTCTCAATGGGATTAAGATCTGGGGAGTTTCCAGGCCATGGACCCAAAATGTCAACGTTTTGGTCCCCGAGCCACTTAGTTATCACTTTTGCCTTATGGCACGGTGCTCCATCGTGCTGGAAAATGCATTGTTCTTCACCAAACTGTTGTTGGATTGTTGGAAGAAGTTGCTGTTGGAGGGTGTATTGGTTCCATTCTTTATTCATGGCTGTGTTTTTGGGCAAAATTGTGAGTGAGCCCACTCCCTTGGATGAGAAGCAACCCCACACATGAATGGTCTCAGGATGCTTTACTGTTGGCATGACACAGGACTGATGGCAGCGCTCACCTTTTCTTCTCCGGACAAGCCTTTTTCCAGATGCCCCAAACAATCGGAAAGAGGCTTCATCGGAGAATATGACTTTGCCCCAGTCCTCAGCAGTCCATTCACCATACTTTCTGCAGAAGATCAATCTGTCCCTGATGTGTTTTTTGGAGAGAAGTGGCTTCTTTGCTGCCCTTCTTGACACCAGGCCATCTTCCAAAAGTCTTCGCCTCACTGTGCGTGCAGATGCGCTCACACCTGCCTGCTGCCATTCCTGAGCAAGCTCTGCACTGGTGGCACTCCGATCCCGCAGCTGAATCCTCTTTAGGAGACGATCCTGGCGCTTGCTGGACTTTCTTGGATGCCCTGAAGCCTTCTTAACAAGAATTGAACCTCTTTCCTTGAAGTTCTTGATGATCCTATAAATTGTTGATTGAGGTGCAATCTTAGTAGCCACAATATCCTTGCCTGTGAAGCCATTTTTATGCAACGCAATGATGGCTGCACGCGTTTCTTTGCAGGTCACCATGGTTAACAATGGAAGAACAATGATTTCAAGCATCACCCTCCTTTTAACATGTCAAGTCTGCCATTTTAACCCAATCAGCCTGACATAATGATCTCCAGCCTTGTGCTCGTCAACATTCTCACCTGAGTTAACAAGACGATTACTGAAATGATCTCAGCAGGTCCTTTAATGACAGCAATTTTGGGATTAAGTTAATTTTCATGGCAAAGAAGGACTATGCAATTCATCTGATCGCTCTTCATAACATTCTGGAGTATATGCAAATTGCTATTATATAAACTTAAGCAGCAACTTTTCCCATTTCCAATATTTATGTAATTCTCAAAACTTTTGGCCACGACTGTACAGTATAGCAGTGCTATTATACATGGTGTGGCAGTACTACTTATGTGTATGATGTGGCAGGTGTGTTGCTATCACCCCACTGTCCGTTATGTTGAATTTTTTGGGTCAGAACTTCCACTGGATATATTTGAGATTGTGCACCACCACCCCATGTGTACCTCTGTGTGACCCGTACAATGGCGTGATAGTGTCCGGTCGCCTGTTGACAGATGAGCGTGTGATGAGTCTCGGAGCTGTGGAGGCTGCGTGACAGTCTACGAGTGGACCGCTCTGTGCATTGATTTTCTGATCCCCTCCAGGACATCTGAAAATGAGAGAATGACACGGATGAGAGAGCGCTACAGACATACTGAAGGAGCCATTACATCCAGGAGAGCGTCACCTGCAGGAGAGAGCTTCACACCTGCCCGGCGCTCCCCCGCCATCCCGTGTAAAGGGGGCGGCTGAGCGTGCTGCGCAGACACTGGGTCCGCTGGGAACAGGGGATTCATCCGTCAGACAGGAGTCCTGTAAAATGCTCTTCATCTGTCTGACTGTGGCGCACCAATTATTACCATTTACTGCAGGGTGGATTCCATGTCTATGGCTCAGGCGGGTAACCCCCCCATACCAGTTACATGATGACCACGACACCCATCTGGAATTATTTACATTGTAATTCAGAGATTTTCTCTAAAGTGTTCTCCGCAGACGACAAAGGTCAGGGGTTAAGACTCCCACTTCTGATGCCGACATGCTGCTCTGACCCTTCTATACAACCTGTCAAAGCAATGGTCATGGCTGCCACTGCCGCAATTCTACTCCAACCCTCCTGTCAGTGGTCACTGCTACCACAACGTTGATGATAACTAGATTGCAGTTAAATTGTTGGAACATTCTGCCTGGTCACCCCAGCCAAACCTTGGCCATGCATCTGGTGAATGAATAACAGGTGGATGGATCGTGTTCTATGTTTCATCTTTATTGTGATAAGCAGCTGAAGACTCCATGGAGGTCCCGATGGGGCCAACCATAAGCTGAGGGGGAAACTCCACAACCAAGGGGGCACTTAACACCACAACCTGCCATAGACACAAACACGGACGAACCATTCCATAGCGAAAAGTTTTGGGTGGACCCCATAATGACTATGACAATGGCACTCCTTCCCTCATAATCACACGGTGTCCCAAGCCCCGGTGGAGCACCTCTTTATGAACAGAGTATGTGAGGGCACAGGGCAGCATGTGTTGGGCCTATACCTAGAGGGCAAGGAGTCTCCAGCGTTCGCTTCATTCTCCACATCCTTGAGGTTCATGATCAGGTGAGAAGAAGGGACTAGAAGAGCAGTAGATGATGGCACACGTCAACCACATGCTCGACTTTCCCTCAAGGACATGAAGAATGGAGCCTAGATGACTGCTGTTATGAATTGTGCATGAGGTGGGTTGATCACACTGGAATTGTGCCAATCCAAGTAATGGCAGCAGCCTGGTATCCACCTCCTTCCTCTCACTGTGTGTTCTCTGCTTCTGGGCCAGAGTGCGTCATCTGTCCACGACACAAAGTTAATGATGCTCAGGCACATAGCAGAAGCCACCAGGACCTCATACCTTCTCTGCTTATGGAGTTTCCTTCGCCATCGCTCCCCCATCAGTGTCCTGAGAATTCAGGAGTCAATGACAGAACACCACACTGCTATCCATGACACAGCCACCCAGCCCCTGTCCCCTGGTAATGCTGTGCTCCAAGGACTGTGGCTGTGCCAGGATCGGGCAATTAATGGCCACCGACGGAGTGCATAGGACCCTGTCTCCCCTTGAAGTCACCATTAACCCTTTAGTATTCTGCTCCAATGCACTCGAACCCTATAGGAACCAAGGTCCATAGCTCTTGCTCTCATGTCAAGATTGGTGGTCCAGGCACAGGTTATATCTCCTGCTCTGATGTCAGAGTTGGTGGCCCAGGCACAGGTTATAGCTCATGTCCTGATGTCAAGGTTAGTGGATTAGGCATAGGTTATACCTTCTGCCCTGTTATGGAGGTTGGATGTCTACAAATTTTAGTTCATGTCCTGATGTTGGGGTCGGTCCAGGCACAGTTTATAACTCCTGCCGGATGTCGGGGTTGGTGGTTCAGGCACAGGTTGTAGTTCATGTCCTGATGTCAGGGTCAGTGATCCATGCACAGGTTATAACTCCAGTCCTAATATCAGTGTTGGTGGCCCAGACACAGGTTATATCTCCTGCCCTGATGTCAGGGTTGATGGTCCATGCACAAATTATAGCTCATCTCCTGATGTCAGGGGTTGGTGGTCCAAGCATTGGTTTTTGATCATGTCTTGATGTCGGGGTTGGTGGTCCAGGCACAGGTTATAGCCCCTGCCCTGATGTCGGAGTTTGTGGTCCAGGCACAGGTTATAGCTACTTCCCTGATGTCAGGGTTGGTGGTCCAGACTAGGGTTGTTGCGGGTATCGAAATTTCGATACCCAATCGATACTTTTGTCCCGGTATCGATACGATACCGGGATTTCCGTTTTTTCGATACTGGGCTGCGCTTCTGCGCAGTCTAGTATCTCTGAACATGAGCGCGCTGCTATCGGCGCGCTCATGTTCTCTCTCAGCAGCACGGGGAGAAGGAAGCTGTCCTCCCTCCCCCTGTGCTGCTGCCGCTGCCACCAATGAGAAGAGAGGGGCGGCAATGAGAAGAGAGGGGGTGGAGGAGGGGCGGCAATGAGAAGAGAGGGGCGGAGGAGGGGCGGGCGCACTGCGCCACCAATGATAGGATTACTATCGGAGCGATGGGAGGAGACATCAGCTTCACTAGTGGGCGTTCCTTTTCCCTGCGCTGCGATTGGACAGCGCTACAGCCAGGGAGAAGGAACGCCCACTAGTGAAGCTGATGTCTCCTCCCATCGCTCCGATAGTAATCAGCAGCATGTGGAGCAGGAGAGGAGACAGTAATGGGGCACTGCGGGCGAACGGAGCGGCGCCCAGGACTAAATGGTGAGTGCTGAGACATCGCTGGGCGCCGCTCTGTGTGGCCTAATAGTGAAAGTCTGGACTCATATACAGTAGTCAGTCTTTAACACATACAGGAGGCGGGTGCCGGCAGCAGAATCGCATTGCCGGCACCCTGCCCCTGACAGGGAGCTGCGATCAGCGGCAGTTAACTGCCGCTGATCTGCTAGTACCCGCCTCCTGTATAAAGGGGTAAAATCATTGGTGGTGCAGTGTGCCCCCCCCCCCCTCTCAATCCCCCCATCCCATTAAAATCATTGGTGGCACAGTGCGCCGGCCCCTCTCAACCCTCCAGTATTAAAATCATTGGTGGCAGTGGCCACAGGGACCTCTCCACTCCCCCTCATTGGTGGTGCAGTGGCAGCTTCTGATCGGAGCCCCAGCTGTGTAAGCCTGGGGCTCCGATCGGTTACCATGGCAGCCAGGACGCTACAGAAGCCCTGGTTGCCATGGTAACATCCCTGATGCTGTGTGCACAAAGCACAGAACAGCAGGGACAGTGTGGAGTCCTATTCACCCTGATAGAGATCTATCAGGGTGAATAGGAAAAGGGATGAAAGATCCCAGGTTCTAGCCCCTAAGGGGGGAAATAGTTATTAAATAAAAAGTGAAAAAAAAAAAAAAAACACTAAAATATGAAGTATAAATCACCCCCCTTTTCCCAATTTCACATATAAAATATATAAATAAACATATTACATCGCCACGTCAGAAAAGTCCAAACTATTAAAATATAAAAAAAAAATCTAGGTGGTGAATGCCGGAACAGAAAAAATAAAATAAAAACTGCGCGATTCGCCATTTTTAAAAATGAGGAATGCACGTGGCTTTTTTTGTTTATTTTTTTCGCGTGGTATCGAATGGTATCGAGTATCGCAATACTTTTTCATGGTATCGAAACCGAATCAAAAATTTGGTATCGCAACAACTCTAGTCCAGACACAGGTTATAACTTGTGTACTGATTTGGGGGTCAGTGGTCCAGGCACTGATTATAGATCATGTTCTGATGTTGAAGTTGGTGACCCAAACACAAGCTATATATTATATCCTGATGTCTGGGTTGGTGGTCCAGGGACAGGTTATAGCCCCTGCCTTTATGTTGGAGTTTGTGGTCCAGGGATAGGTTATAGCTCCTGCCCTGGTCCAGCCCCAGGGTATAGCTCATGTCTTGATGAGGGTTTGGTATTTTGTGGCAGCTTGTCGTGCATGCACTGGTTTGGAGGCCTCTTATCTCAGGGCAGCGGCCTCTGCTTTTCTTCTTTGCAGCAGTAATAACTACTAATCCAATTTCAGCATTTACAACTCCCATAAAAGTCGATTTCTGCGAATCATGCCGCGTGCTCGGAGATTAAGCTCTCCGCTCGCGGGAGGATTACAATAGCTGCTTTAATTTCTAATATAAAATAATTTGATTAGTGGCTTCAATAGTAGCAACGCCGTGCTGAGCACTTTTTACTCGTTGTGCTGAGCGCCTCTTTCTTGCCATGCTGAGCACTCCTCCACTGCTTGCTTCTTCGTCATGTTGAGTGCTTCTTCCTCATCATGCTGATCGCTTCCTCCTCAGTGCTGCTTCTTCTCCATGCTGACCATGTTGAGCACTTCTTCTTTCTCCTTGCCAGACTGAGCACTTCTTCCTCACTGTGCTGCTGCTGCTTCTTCTTCCTCATCATGTTTCTTCTTCCCATGTTGACTGATTGTTCTTCCTCACTATTCTGAGAGCTTCTTCCTTGGTATGCTGAGCATGTCTTCTTCCTCACGATGCTGAGTGCCTCTTCTTACTCACAATGCTTCTTTCTTTTCGCGCTAAGTGCTTCTTCTTCCTCACAATGCTGAGCACTTCTTCCTCATCTTGCAAAGAGCTTATTCCTTGTCGGGCTGAGCACTCCTTTGCGGTGCTCGGCACTTCTTCCCCACCGTAATGACTACTTCCTCACCATGCTAAGCGCTTCTTCTTCCTGGTTATGCTGAGCGCTTCCTTGTTGTGCTGAGCGCTTCTTCCTCGCCATGCTGAGCACTTCATCTTCCTTGCTGCGCTGAATGTCTTTTTTCCTCGTTGTGCTTTTTCGCCATGCTGTGCACTTCTTTACTGTGCTGAGTGCGCTTCTTCTTTGCCGTGCTGAGTGCTTCTTCTTTGCCGTGCTGAGTGCTTCTTCTTCGATGTGCTAAGCTTTTCTTCTTCCTCTTCGCTGCACTGAGCACCTCTTCTTCCTCATCTTACTGAGAACTTCTCTCTCACTGTGCTGAGCGCTTCTTCTTCTCCGGGCTAAATGCTTCTCCTTCCTTACCAAGCAGTGCGTCTCTTTTTCCCCACTATAATAAGCACTTTTTCCTTGTCGTGCTGAATATTTCCATCTCACTGTGCTGAGAACTTCTACTTTGATGATCTGAGCGCGTCTTCTTCGCTGTGCTAAGCACTTCTTCCTCATTGTGCTGAGCTCATCTTCTGCATTGTGCTGAGTGCGTCCTCTTCCTTGTTATACTGAGCACTTCTTCCTTGTTATACTGAGTAGTTCTTCCTCATTGTGCGGAGTGCTTCTTCCTCGCCGTGCTGAGCACTTTTTCCTTGTTATAGTGCGTAGTTCTTCCTCATTGTGCGGAGTGCTTCTTCCTCACCGTGCTGAGCACTTCTTTCTTGTTATACTGAGTAGTTCTTCCTCATTGTGCAGAGTGCTTCGTCCTCACCGTGCTGAGCACTTCTTTCTTGTTATACTGAGTAGTTCTTCCTCATTGTGCGGAGTGCTTCTTCCTCGCCGTGCTGAGCACTTCTTCCTTGTTATACTGAGTAGTTCTTCCTCATCGTGCGGAGTGCTTCTTTCTTGTTATACTGAGTAGTTCTTCCTCATTATGCGAAGTGCTTCTTCCTCGCCGTGCTGAGCACTTCTTCCTTGTTATACTGAGTAGTTCTTCCTCATTGTGCGGAGTGCTTCTTCCTCGCCGTGCTGAGCACTTCTTCCTTGTTATACTGAGTAGTTCTTCCTCATTGTGCGGAGTGCTTCTTCCTCGCCGTGCTGAGCACTTCTTCCTTGTTATACTGAGTAGTTCTTCCTCATTGTGCGGAGTGCTTCCTCGCCGTGCTGAGCACTTCTTCCTCGCCGTGCTGAGCACTTCTTCCTCGCCGTGCTGAGCACTTCTTCCTCTCCATGCTGAGCATTTCTTTTTCCTTGTTATACTGAGCACTTCCTCCTTATTGTGCTGAGTGCTTCTTCCTCGCCGTACTGAGCACTTCTTCCTTGTTATACTGAGTAGTTCTTCCTCATTGTGCGGAGTGCTTCTTCCTCGCCGTGCTGAGCACTTCTTCCTTGTTATACTGAGTAGTTCTTCCTCATTGTGTGGAGTGCTTCTTCCTCGCCGTGCTGAGCACTTCTTCCTTGTTATACTGAGTAGTTCTTCCTCATTGTGCTGAGCACTTCTTCCTCTCCATGCTAAGCATTTCTTTTTCCTTGTTATACTGAGCACTTCCTCCTTATTGTGCTGAGTGCTTCTTCCTCGCCGGGCTGAGCACTTCTTCAATGCACTGATCACTTCTTCACCATGTTGAGTGCTTCTTCCTCACTGTGCTGAATACTTCTTCTTCACTGCACTGATCGCTTCTTCACCATGTTTAGAGCTTCTTCTTCCTCGCTGTGCTGAGCACTTCTCACCATGTTGTGTGCTGCTTCTTCCTCGCCGTCCTGAGTGCCTCTTCCTTATGTGCTGAGCACTGCGGCCACTTATGTCTCGTCATCCGCATTAACCCTTCAATGAAGTGACGAGCAGCGACCTCCTGAGTGTGTCCTCTAATCGCCTGCTTATTGATGATATCTGTGCTTACCTCATAGAATGGAGATTATTACTCTGACTCTTCTAGTCCGGTGCATCTCGCTGTCGTAGGTTAAGATGGTGACTTTAATATCTGAGAATGAGATATTATCTTAACACCTGCTAAGAATGAGTGTTGGAGCAGTAATGCCGCATCCCATGGAATTTTCTAAATCCCTTTACATACACAGCTCTTTGTAACGTGCCCTCCTGCTGGGCACTGAGCAGAGGAAGGGGCACACGTGTCCCATGGTAGAAAAGCAGACTGATGCTGGAGGCCACACACCACTGACTATTTTATGGCTGCTTCCTGGCCGGAGACAAACGGTTTATGGGCGGTGGAGAGGACAGGTACAGATAAAGCCTCACAAATCTTCCTGACTTAATAAAAGCTGGTTTGGCCTGGAGGATACGAGGCATGGAGAGGCCATAAATGCTCCACACTCCCGTCTTCTCTGTGCCATAGGTGACCTCAGAGATGCAATTTATGACGTGCAGGAGATCTGGCTGGATCTGCTAGGAGAATGGCTGCTACTCTCTATGAATGTGTCCCCAGGAGCTCACAATCTAATGCTATCATCAGGTGTTGTGTGAATAGGGACCACATGTGTTAGAGGATCTGGAGAATATGGACACCCTGGCCTATAGGGGGCACTATACCATCAGAGGGAGGGATTCTAAGCAAAGATAGGTACATGATGGAGATGATGGTATACGGTGATAATTGTGGTGATGATGACCGTCTCGCTTGCTGTTTCGGTGGCTTGTTTATCCCGGGACCATCTGTTTTTCTGTATTTACCGGCTTCTCTCCCTTTGTTACCATGGAAACCTCCTATTGTTGCTGGTCGCTGTGAGCAGCGGAGGCCATTTTAAGCACCCGCAGAGGAGATTTGCAGCACCTGACATGGTGCTTCGGCAGTACATGATGAGGGCGTGCAGGTGCCGACGCAGTTAGGGAGACATTTCTGCTAATGGCTTTAATTAGTTTTCAGTAAATTATACTCAGCAAACAGTGGCTGTCATCCCCACCTCACAGCTCCGCCATCTCTGTGCCCAGAAAACACCACCTTTGCTCTGAACAAGTCAATGAAGTCCACAGTGACGTGCTCCTCATCCGAAAAACAGAAGCCAGGGACACAAAGGGTCAACAGACTGGACAGAATTGCAACTAATGCAGGGTCCCCGCACCCAGGTGACCCCAAAGCATCATAAGCATCCAAATTCCTGATCAGGGGTGTGATTGTTAACCCTCTAGATACCAGGAGTGCGATCATCAACCCAGTAGACACCGGGGGCATGATCATTTACCCATTAGACAGAAGGGGTGTGATTATTAAAGCTCAAATCCCCAGGGTGTGAGTAGTAACCCACGTAGACAATGGCTGCTGCTGGGTCATCCGCCTTGGTGCACAAACGGGGCAGTGGATATGGCCCCGAGCGGGTGGTTCAGTCCAGTCCCAGAGATGGAAAGCCGGACTTGTGGCAATCTCATTAGTGGAGGCGGCGGCAGCGATCAATAATCTGCATGGGATGATTTCTCTCTGCTGCTGAGATTGATAATTAACAGCCTGATGTTCTCGTTACAATGTAAGAATTGATTTTCATCGTCCTGCGCCACGTTGTATTGGTGCTGCCGTCCAGCTCAAATCACAGGTCGTGCGGAACACTAATTGGCAGCGCCTACTCCTGGACGGCGCAGTGCGCTATAATGACAGCCATCCATTCTGTAACAGACAGGGGCCCGCACCTTGCCCACTGCAGAACCAGATAGAAAATCTTTAGCAACATGTTTGACACTGCAGCCGCCTCACTACGATGGTGACCGCAGGAGTGTGGGGCTGCAGCTGCCTCACTACGATGGTGACCGCAGGAGTGTGGTGCTGCAGCCGCCTCACTACGATGGTGACCGCAGGAGTGTGGGGCTGCAGCTGCCTCACTACGATAGTGACCGCAGGAGTGTGGAGCTGCAGCTGCCTCACTACGATGGTGACCGCAGGAGTGTGGGGCTGCAGCCGCCTCACTACGATGGTGACCGCAGGAGTGTGGGGCTGCAGCTGCCTCACTACGATGGTGACCGCAGGAGTGTGGAGCTGCAGCTGCCTCACTACGATGGTGACCGCAGGAGTGTGGGGCTGCAGTCGCCTCACTACGATGGTGACCGCAGGAGTGTGGGGCTGCAGCTGCCTCACTACGATGGTGACCGCAGGAGTGTGGAGCTGCCTCACTACGATGGTGACCGCAGGAGTGTGGGGCTGCAGCCGCCTCACTACGATGGTGACTGCAGGAGTGTGGGGCTGCAGCTGCCTCACTACGATGGTGACCGCAGGAGTGTGGGGCTGCAGCCGCCTCACTACGATGGTGACCGCAGGAGTGTGGGGCTGCAGCTGCCTCACTACGATGGTGACCGCAGGAGTGTGGGGCTGCAGCTGCCTCACTACGATGGTGACCGCAGGAGTGTGGTGCTGCAGCCGCCTCACTACGATGGTGACCGCAGGAGTGTGGTGCTGCAGCCGCCTCACTACGATGGTGACCGCAGGAGTGTGGGGCTGCAGCCGCCTCACTATGATGGTGACTGCAGGAGTGTGGAGCTGCAGCTGCCTCACTACAATGGCGATTGCAGTAGTATTGGGCTGCCAACACCTCATTAAGATGGTTACCAGAGGAGCACAGGGCCACTACTGCGTCTCCCTTGCCCGTTCCTACGCCTGCAGCCTATCAGAGGCCGATGCAGGTGGCGCGATGACGTCATCGCGCCACCTGAGTCGTACAGAGCGGGACACAGGCCAGAAGAGGCCTGCTTCGCATCGCTGAGAGTGTCATGGAGGCAAGTATAAGTATTTATTGGTTTAATTATTTTTTGTATAGTATGGCAAGAAGGGGGGTGGGGGCCCTATGGAGAAGGGGGGGAAGGAGCACTATGGGGCCCCTATATACTGGCACATTATGGGGGGGGCACTATGGAGAAGGGGGGAAGGAGCACTATGGGGGCATCTATTGGGGGGCTCCTATATACTGACACATTATGTGGGGCCCTATGGAGAGTGTCACGAGGGTGTCAAGAGCCACGCCTGACTCCGTTATACCCGGGGTCAGGAAGTCGCAGCGGGTGGCTGCACGCTCTATGTAGAAACATAGTGCTGTTTCTTTATGGTAGCTTTCTGGGTTTGCCTTGTAACCCTTTTTGGCTCACTCAGGGATCCGTAGCTCCTTCTCCTCAGCTGTCCAGCACTCCCAACCTCCTTATATTCCCCTCTCACACTTCTCTGGTTGCCAGATATAGAGCTTCCTGCCTGGACTTCTATACTGACCCACTGGAGCTGTGTAACTGTGTTCCCTGGTTGTTGTTCCAGAGTGTTACCCTCCGGATCCCTGTGGGCCTTGGTGGTCTGCTGTTGTCGCCCACCTGGGATTATATGTTTTGTCTGTATTGTCTGTCCTCTCCTTGGTGTTTTCCTTTAGTGTCAGTGGTGCGGACTAGTGATCCCACCGCCCCGTTCACTACACAGGGCTCATCTTAGGGAAAGCCAGGTTTTAGGCACGTGATCGGCGTATGCGTGAGGAACCCGTCTAGGGACGTCAGGGCAGTCAGGTGCCAGCCGCAAGGTGAGTCAGGGGTCACCACCTTTCCCTCTCCCTTGGACAGGGCCTTCTCTAAAAAAATAAATAATTTCTTTCCACCTACTTAGAATCCAGTATGGATCCAATTGCTGCTTTGTCAAAGCAACTTCAAGGCCTGTCTTTGGAGGTGGCAGGATTGAAGGCGTCGGTCCTCCAGCAACAGCAGCAATTACAACAGACCGCAAGCCCAGCGGTTGCTACAGGTAACCTGGTTGTTGCGGAACCCAAGGTTGTTCTTCCTGACAGATTTTCTGGGGGAAGGGACAAATTTGTGACGTTCCGTGAGGCCTGTAAATTATATTTTAAGTTGCGCCCTTACTCCTCTGGTAATAAAGAACAGCGGGTGGGGGTTGTTATATTGCACACCTGACCAGTTAATCTGTCCTTGAGGCTGGTTTTAAAGTCAGTATAAAACTGAGTCTGCTTGTATAGAACCTACCATTAGCCATCTGGCTCCAGGAGAAGTATATGGTGGGTTCAGCATGCATGTTGGTACTTGCATCCCTGGATCCGATGAAAGCTGTAATGGCACCGGACGGGGTTACAAGCAAAGTGTACTTGGCTTGCATGCTGACCTGCATTCCCTGGATTTTATGTGGCTGTCATGGCCCATGAACAGGTAGGAACAAGAGTTAGGGACCACTCATGAGACAACCTTGACGCGGTGAGTGGCTTACTATGCTTTGGCCAAAATATAAACCAATGTCTCGTCCAGCATGGAGGGCAGAGTGCTGGATGTAGTGTGCGATCACATTTGCATTTTCCGGGGGTTGTTATTTCCCTGCTGCAGGGGGACCCGCAATCCTGGGCGTTCTCTTTACCCGCTGATTCCCAGGCTCTCCGGTCAGTGGATTAATTTTTTGGGGCCTTGGGTCTCATATATGACGACCCTGACCGAGTCGCACTGGCTGAATCAAAATTACGGAGACTCCTACAGGGAGAGCGGCCAGTAGAGGAGTATTACTCAGAGTTCCGTAGGTGGGCTACGGATACCCAGTGGAACGACCCGGCTCTCAGGAGTCAGTTCTGCTCTGGGTTGTCCGAAAGGATTAAGGATGCGCTTGCGCTGTATGAGACTCCCTTTTCCCTTGATGCGGTTATGTCCCTTGCTATCAGAATAGATAGACGTCTTAGGGACAGATTGAAAAAACCGGAGCAATTGGTAACCCCTCCCAAGCAGCAGTTAGTCTGTACGGACTTAGACGAGCCTATGCAGCTAGGAGGAACTACTCGTCAGGTCCGTCCTCCTGAGGCGCGCCGTAGGCGTGGGGTTTGTTTTTTCTGTGGGGAGAGGGGTCATTTTATTAATGTCTGTCCTTCCTTCCTTCCTCAAAAACAAAAGACCGTCGGAAAACTACTAACCCCAGACTGTGTGGAGGATGTCAGCCGGGGGGTATACGTTTCCTCCATACGAACATCGCAATTTGTGTTGCCAGCGGTTGTTGTTTTTGGCGTTAAGATGGAGACTATTTCTTTTTTTCTAGACAGTGGAGCAGGAGTAAATTTGATAGATGCCCATTTTGCCCACACTATGGGTTTGTCTCTCTGTACGCTACAGAGACCTATTCCCATATTCGCTATTGATTCTGCTCCTCTGTCTCAGAGAAACCTTACTCACATTGTCCATAACTTACACCTTCGGGTAGGGGACCACCATAACGAGATGCTTTCAGGTTATGTTCTGGAGGGGCTTCCCACTCCGGTGGTGTTGGGTCTTCCCTGGTTGGTAGCGCACAATCCAGTGGTGGATTGGCAGGCCAGGGAGATATTGGAGTGGAGTGAGCATTGCAGAGAAAATTGCTTAAATAGCAATTGCTTAGTCGCCTCCATAACTACCCTACCTACATTTATTTCGGACTTTGAGGACGTTTTTTCTGAAAAGGGTTGTCAGAAGCTACCACCTCACTGTCCTTATAATTGCCCGGTTAACCTGATTCCCGGTGCAAAATTACCCAAGACCAGGTTATATAATCTTTCGGGTCCGGAGAGACAAGCCATGAAAGATTATATCTCCGAGAGCTTGGCTAAGGGACACACCAGACCCTCTTCTTCACCCGTGGCTGCAGGGTTTTTCTTCGTTAAAAAGAAAGATGGGGGCCTGCGTCTTTGCCTTGATTTCCGCGAATTAAACCGGATAACCATCCGAGACCCATACCCTCTTCCTCTCATTCCTGACCTGTTTAATCAGATTGCGGGTGCTAGGTGATTCTCCAAACTTGATCTTAGGGGGGCCTACAATCTGATTCGTATTAAGGAAGGGGATGAGTGGAAGACAGCTTTTAACACCCCTGAGGGGCATTATGAAAATCTAGTCGTGCCTTTCGGTCTGACCAATGCTCCTGCTGTCTTCCAACATTTCGTTAATGACATTTTTAGTCATCTTATCGGCAGGTTTGTGGTGATATACCTAGATGATATTTTAATTTATTCGTCTGATCTGAAAACACATGAGGTGCATGTCAGACAACTACTGCAGGTCCTACGGACAAATAAATTATATGCTAAAATTGAAAAGTGTGTCTTCGCCGTTCAGGAAATACAGTTCCTAGGTTATTTATTATCTGCTTCAGGTTTCCGTATGGATCCTAGGAAGGTCCAGGCAATTTTAGATTGGGATCTTCCTGAGAACCTCAAAGCACTGCAACGGTTCTTGGGCTTCGCTAATTTCTATAGAAAATTCATTAAAAATTATTCGGTGATTGTAAAACCCCTTACTGACATGACTAGGAAGGGGACTGATTTTTCTAAATGGTCTGACGCCGCTAAAATTGCTTTTTCCTCTCTAAAAGAGAGGTTTACCTCAGCACCTGTACTAATCCAACCTGATGTCTCCCAGCCTTTTATTGTTGAAGTCGATGCGTCAGAGGTGGCAGTGGGGGCTGTGCTGTCTCAGGGTCCGTCTCCTGGCAAATGGCGTCCTTGTGCTTTCTTTTCTAAAAAACTATCTGCAGCAGAAAAGAACTACGATATTGGCAATAGGGAACTATTAGCTATTAAACTAGCGTTTGAAGAATGGCGTCACTTTTTAGAGGGGGCAATCCACCCCGTCACTGTGATTACGGACCACAAAAACCTTCTGTACCTCGAATCAGCTAAGCGTCTCACCCCTAGACAAGCTAGGTGGTCACTATTTTTTACCAGGTTTAACTTTGTTATTACCTATCGTCCTGGGGCAAAAAATACCAAGGCAGATGCACTATCTCGTTGTTTCCCTGGAGGGGGTAATGTGAGTGATCCGGTACCCATTCTACAAAGAGGAGTGGTTGTCTCTGCGGTACACTCTGTTCTGGAGGGGAAGGTGTTAGAGTCCCAGGGGGACGCCCCGGTCTCTTGCCCCTCAGAGAAATTGTTTGTACCGTTGAACCTGCGTCTCGAATTATTAAAGGAACATCATTATTCGGCACTTGCTGGGCACCCGGGTAGTAAAGCAACCTTGGAGCTATTGTCTTGTCGTTTTTGGTGGCCAAGGTTGCGTCAGGATGTAATGGATTTTGTGTCTTCCTGTTCTACTTGTGCGCGCGCGAAAGTCTCTCATACACGTCCTGCAGGGTCTTTATTGCCACTTGTCATTCCCAATAGACCATGGACACATCTGTCAATGGATTTTATCACTGACTTACTTTGTCTGCGGGTAAAACAGTTATCTTGGTAGTAGTGGACAGGTTTAGCAAAATGGTACACTTCATTGCGTTACCCGCACTACCTAATGCTAAGACTCTTGCTCAGGTATTCATCAGTGAAATCGTGAAGCTTCACGGGGTCCCTTCCGATGTTGTTTCGGATCGGGGAACCCAGTTTATTTCTAAGTTTTGGAAAGCTTTTTGTTCCCGTTTGGGGGTACACTTGTCCTTTTCCTCAGCTTTCCATCCTCAGTCGAATGGACAGACTGAGCGTACCAACCAAAACCTGGAGACATATCTAAGATGTTTTGTGTCTGAAAACCAAGAGGTGTGGTCATCATATTTACCGTTAGCTGAGTTTGCCATAAATAATCGTCGTCAGGAATCCACTGGCAAGTCACCATTTCTTGGTGCATATGGTTTTCATCCCCAATTCTGTACTTTCAAAGAGGGGGGGTCTTCTCGGGTTCCCAAAGAGGAACGGTTTTCGTCATCTCTTTCATCGGTATGGCAGAAGGTGCAAGCTAACTTGAAAAATATGGGAGGTAAATATAAATGCATGGCTGATAAGAGACGGTCGCCAGGTCTGGACCTAGGAGTGAATGACTATGTGTGGTTGTCTACTAGGAATATTAAATTAAAGGTTCCCTCTTGGAAACTGGGTCCTAGGTTCATTGGCCCTTACAAAATAGTAGCCATCATTAACCCAGTGGCTTTTCGCCTGGAGCTACCTCAGACTTTTAAAATCCATAACGTCTTCCATAAGTCGTTACTCAAGAAATATGTTCCACCTCTAGAACCGTCACCGCTGCCACCCCCTCCTGTTGTTGTGGATGGTAATCTAGAGTTTCAAAAATCCCAAATTGTTGATTCTCGTCGGGTCCGCCGCTCTCTTCAATATCTGGTACATTGGAGGGGTTACGGTCCCGAGGAAAGAATGTGGGTTCCAGCGTCTGAGGTAAACGCTGACAGGTTAGTTCGGGCTTTTCATGCCTCTCATCCTGAGAGACCTAGTCCTGAGTGTCCGGAGGCCCCTCGTAGAGAGGGGGGTACTGTCACGAGAGTGTCAAGAGCCACGCTTGACTCCGTTATACCCGGGGTCAGGAAGTCGCAGCGGGTGGCTGCGCGCTCTATGTAGAAACATAGTGCTGTTTCTTTATGGTAGCTTTCTGGGTTTGCCTTGTAACCCTTTTTGGCTCACTCAGGGATCCGTAGCTCCTTCTTCTCAGCTGTTTCTTGTCCAGCACTCCCAACCTCCTTATATTCCCCTCTCACACTTCTCTGGTTGCCAGATATAGAGCTTCCTGTCTGGACTTCTATACTGACCCACTGGAGCTGTGTAGCTGTGTTCCCTGGTTGTTGCTCCAGAATGTTACCCTCCGGATCCCTGTGGGCTTTGGTGGTCTGCTGTTGTCGCCCACCTGGGATTATATGTTTTGTCTGTATTGTCTGTCCTCTCCTTGGTGTTTTCCTTTAGTGTCAGTGGTGCGGACTAGTGATCCCACCGCCCCGTTCACTACACAGGGCTCATCTTAGGGAAAGCCAGGGTTTAGGCACGTGATCGGCGTATGGGTGAGGAACCCGTCTACGGACGTCAGGGCAGTCAGGTGCCAGCCGCAAGGTGAGTCAGGGGTCACCACCTTTCCCTCTCCCTTGGACAGGGCCTTCCCATTTCCCCTCCCTTTGCGTGACGCCGGTCATTACAGAGAGGGGGAGCACTATGGGGTTATCTATTGAGGGGCCCCTATAGACTGGCACATTATTGGGGGCCCTATATACTGGCACATTATGGGGGTGCACTATGGAGAAGGGAGGGGAAATAGCACTATGGGGGCATCTATTAGGGGCCCCTATATACTGGCACATTATTGGGGGCCCTATATACTGGCACATTATGGGGGTGCACTATGGAGAAGGGAGGGGAAATAGCACTATGGGGGCATCTATTGGGTGCCCTATATACTGGCACATTATGGGGGTGCACTATGGAGAAGGGAGGGGAAAGAGCACTATGGGGCATCTATCAGGTGACCCTATATACTGGCACATTATGGGGGTGCACTATGGAGAAGGGAGGGGAAAGAGCACTATGGGGGCATCTATTGGGTGACTACATACTGGCACATTATGGGGAGCACTATGGAGAAGGGGGGGGGAAGGATCACAATGGGGGCATCTACTGGGGGCCCTATATACTGGCATATATTATGGGGTGCTTCTATTGGGTGCCCTATATACTGGCACACATTATTGGGGGCACTATGGAGAGGTGTGGGGAAAAGGAGCACTATGGGGGCATCTACTGGCGGCCCTATATACTGGCATGCATTTTGGGGAGGCAGTATGGAGAAGTGGGGGAGAAAAGCACTATGGGGGCATTATATAGGGGAATTTAATACTGACACCCATTTTGGTGCCACTATGGGGAAGGGGGGAGAGAAGCATTATGGGGGCATCTATGTGGGGCAGTCTATAGGGGCATTTTATACAGGCACATTATGAAGGGCACTATGGGGACGGGGGAGGAGCACTGTGGGAGCATCTTCTGGGGGCACTATATAGGATGGGGAGGAGCACTATGGGGGCACTATATAGGAGTATTTTATACTGGCACAAATTATAGGGGCACTATGGGCACCTTAGCTTAACTAAGTGTTTTTTGCATTGGTACACAGTACGGGTCATTTGATCACATGAGGGCACTCTGGGCACATTGGCTCTACTTGGGGCACTAAGGAGTTTTTTTTTTTCTTTACTGCCACACAACAGGGCATTTTTTGTACTGGCGCACATTATAAGGGGGCTTTATTACAACTGGGGGACTATGGGAGCATTATTACTTCCCGGACACAATTACTGTTGGGGGCACTGTAGGAGCACTATTACTACTAAGTGCACTCTGGCACAGAATTATTACTATTGCTGGGATTTTGGGGAGAACTATTACTGTGGGGGCACCCTGGCACAGTATCAGCTTAGCACAGTTATTTTTGGGGGACATTATTTTTTAGAGCATTGTGTTCCAATACTTATTGAAGGGGCACTATCTGTGTGTAACTAGTATTTTATAGGGGGTTTATCTGTTTCTACAGTATAGTTTTGGGGGGCACAGCGTCCCAGTATTGGGGGTGCCTGATGGGATGTTGAGAAGGTGGGAGGAAAAGTAGGAAACTAAGATGTCTGTCAAACTCTGCAGAGATGACAGATGGCTGAAAGAAATCATCATGGCGGTCTGATCTGAATGGAGAAGATGAGGACAGAGAACATCTACATCACAGGAGACATCACTGGATGTAAGAAGTATGGGCGCTGTATTAGGCTACTTTCACATCTGCGTTAGTGATTCTGGCAGGCTGGTCCAGCTGAGAGCAGCCTGCCGGAATTTACTGCATCCGGCCCCATTAACTATAATTAACTTTTATTTTGAACATAGTGGAGAGAAATTCTGTACCAAGTGTAGGTGATGTGGGTGGGGCTGTGTGTGGGTGTGGCTTGAGGGTGGGTGGGGACACAGGGGCCCCATAATCTCCTATTGCCCGGGGGCCCCATGAGTTGTCAGTCCGCCCCAGGGTGACGGTGAAGTCACTAAAAAAGTTCAGGAGGGGCCTGGATGTACAGTCAGGTCCAAAAATATTGGGACATTGACACAATTCTAACATTTTTGGCTCTATACACCACCACAATGGATCTGAAATGAAACAGACAAGATGTGCTTTACCTGCAGACTGTCAACTTTAATTTGAGGGGATTTACCTCCAAATCAGGTGAACGGTGCAGGAATTACAACAGTTACATATGTGCCTCCCACTTGTTAAGGGACCAGAAGTAATGGGACAATTGTCTTCTCAGCTGTTCCATGGCCAGGTGTGTGTTATTCCCTCATTGTTCCAATTATAATCAGCAGATAAAAGGTCCAGAGGTCATTTCCAGTCTGCTATTTGCATTTGAAATCTGTTGCTATCAACTCTCAAGATGAGATCCAAAGAGCTGTCACTATCAGTGAAGCAAGCCATCATTAGGCTGAAAAAACACCACAAACCCATCAGAGAGATAGCAAAAACATTAGGCGCGGCCAAAACAACTGTTTGGAACATTCTTTAAAAGAAGGAACTCATCGGTGAGCTCAGCAACACCAAAAGACCCGGAAGACCACGGAAAACAACTGTGGTGGATTCTTACCCTGGTGAATAAAACACCCTTCACAACAGTTGGCCAGATCAAGAACACTCTCCAGGAGGTAGGTGTATATGTGTCAAAGTCAACCATCAGGAGAAGACTTCACCAGAGTGAATACAGAGGGTCCACCACAAGATGGAAACCATTGGTGAGCCTCAAAAACAGGAAGGTCAGATTAGAGTTTGCCAAACGACATCTAAAAAAGCCTTCACAGTTCTGGAACAACATCCTATGGACAGATGAGACCAAGATCAACTTGTAGCAGAGCGATGGGAAGAGAAGAGTATGGAGAAGGAAAGGAGCTGCTCATGATCCTAAGCATATCACCTCATCAGTGAAGCATGGTGGTGGTAGTGTCATGGCGTGGGCATGTATGGCTGCCAATGGAGCTGCTTCTCTTGTATTTATTGATGATGTGACTGCTGACAAGAGCAGCAGGATGAATTCTGAAGTGTTTCGGGAAATATTATCTGCTCATGTTCAGCCAAATGCTTCAGAACTCATTGGACGGCGCTTCACAGTGCAGATGGACAATGACCCAAAGCATACTGCGAAAGCAACCAAAGAGTTTTTTAAGGGAAAGAAGTGGAATGTTATGCAATGGCCAAGTCAATCACCGGACCTGAATCCGATTGAGCATTTCCCTTGCTGAAGACAAAACTGAAGGGAAAATGCCCCAAGAACAAGCAGGAACTGAAGACAGTTGCAGTAGAGGCCTGGCAGAGCATCACCAGGGATGAGACCAGCGTCTGGTGATGTCTATGCGTTCCAGACTTCAGGCTGTAAGTGACTGCAAAGGATTTGCAACCAAGTATTAAAAAGTGAAAGTTTGATTTATGATTATTATTCTGTCCCATTACTTTTGGTCCCTTAACAAGTGGGAGGCACATATGGAAACTGCTGTAATTCCTGCACCGTTCACCTGATTGGGATGTAAATACCCTCAAATTAAAGCTGACAGTCTGCAGGTAAAGCACATCTTGTCCGTTTCATTTCAAATCCATTGTGGTGGTGTATAGAGCCAAAAATTTTAGAATTGTGTCCATGTCCCAATATTTATGGACCTGACTGTATTTCTAGAGTGTAATAATATTACAGGTTATAGCTATTAGAGAGGGGTCGTTGATCCTGGGAGTTATTCTGATTGGAGTCGGGAAGGAATTTTTTATTCCTCTAAAGTGGGGAAAATTGGCTTCTACCTCACAGTTGTTTTTTTTTTTGCCTTCCTCTGGATCAACTTGCAGGATGACAGGCCGAAATGGATAGACAGATGTCTGTATACACAGGATTGTGGGGCCACCGCTGCAGCAGGAGCCTGAGAAGTTGGTGGAGCTGCTCCCTGAGTACAGGGCAAAGTCCAGTGCCTCGGCTCATCAGTAACTCATACCAAAAACTGTGAGAAACAATCAGCAAGTAATCCTGAGTCCTGCTATGGACCCTACTCCACCCATGTACAGTGTCTGGACCCCTGCCCCATTGCGTACAAGATAACGAACCTACACCAGTGCTAAATATAATGGACGCCACCCCACCCGTACAAATAGTACCAGCCCCTGCTCCAGCTGTATACAACTCACCAGACTCCAGTGATTCTGGGCACCAGGCACATTCCGTGCTTGTCCCTTCTTCCATCCTCTCTCTGTTCGCAGTCCAGTGAGGGGGTGTAGGGTCTGCGCTCAGCATGTTTTAGGGGTGTAAGGCTGGTAAATGGTTATATGAGCCCAGTGTTGTGGCCTCATTAGGGGCAGAATATTGTAATAGATCATCTCCCGCAGAAAACGCATCGGTAATCTGCACACTAAATAACATGTCACCTCCACTTCAGTCTGTGACACTGACATGGTGAGAAACAGTGCGCGACACCAGAGGAGAAGGCAACAAAGAGGCTGACAACAGCATACAGATGCAGCCCCCAGACAACTTTACTTACTCCCTTTGTACACAGTGTACAGACCCCGCCAACTGTAATCCCCCTGTACCCCACATTATACACAGTGTACAGCCACCTGTAATGCTCCTTTACCTGATATTATACACAGTGTACAGCCACCTGTAATACCACTGTACATCACATAATATGCAAAATACAGCCCACCTACCACCTATAATTCTCCTATATTACAGACAGTGTACAGCCCCCAGTAATCCCCCTGTATTTCACATTATACACCGTGTACAGCCCCAACTACCTGTAACCCGCCTGTACCCTATATTACACACAGTGTACAGCCTTAGCTACAGTAATCCCCCTGTACCCTGGTGAGGCCGCACCAACGCTTTGTATAGTGGTAATATTACATCCCGCACGTCCAGGCCTCGTCTAATACATGACAAAATTGTATTTTATTACCATCTTCCATAGACTGTACCATATTACAAAGGTTGGTGTCATCTGCAAAACTAAAAACAGCACTATTATTCCCATCCTCCATGTCATTAATAAATAAGTGAAATGATAGCAGACCCAGCACAGAACCTTGGGGTACTCTATAACGGGGGATCATTTAGAGTAGGAATCACTGACCACAACTCTCTGGATACGATCTTGAAACCAATTTTAAATCCAATTACAAATTATATTTTCTAAACCAATAGACCTCATTTTACCCATTTGTCGTATTACACACAGTGTTCCGTACCAGCTACCTGTAATCCCCCTGTACATCACATTACACACAACGTACAGCCCTCAACTGCCTGTGCTCCCCCTGTACTCTATATTACACACAAAGTACAGCCCCCAGCTACCTGTGCTCCCCCTGTACCCTATATTACACACAAAGTACAGTCCCCAGCTACCTGTGCTCCCCCTGTACCCTATATTACACACAGTGTTCTGTACCAGCCACCTGTGTGCCCCCTATATTACACACAAAGTACAGCCCCCAGCTGCCTGTGCTCCCCCTGTACCCTATATTACACACAAAGTACAGCACCCAGCCGCCTGTGCTCCCCCTGTACCCTATATTACACACAAAGCACAGCGCCCAGCCACCTGTGCTTCCCCTGTACCCTATATTACACACAATGTTCAGCCGCCTGTGCTCCCCCTGTACCCTATATTACACACAAAGCACAGCCCCCAGCCACTGGTGCTCCCCCTGTACCCTATATTACACACAAATTACAGCCCCCAGCCGCCTGTGCTCCCCCTGTACCCTATGTTACACACAAAGTACAGCCCCCAGCCACCTGTGCTCCCCCTGTACCCTATTTTACACACAAAGTACAGCCCCCAGCCGCCTGTACTCCCCCTGTACACTATATTACACACAAAGTACATCTCCAAGCCGCCTGCGCTCGCCCTGTACCCTATATTACACACAAAGTACAGCCCCAGCTGCCTGTGCTCCCCCTGTACCCTATATTACACACAAAGTACTGCCCCCAGCCGCCTGTGCTCCCCCTGTACCCTATATTACACACAAAGTACAGCCCCCAGCCGCCTGTTCTCCCCTGTACCCTATATTACACACAAAGTACAGCCCCAGCCGCCTGTGCTCCCCCTGTACACTATATTACACACAAAGTACAGCCCCCAGCCGCCTGTGCTCCCCCTGTAGCCTATTTTACACACAAAGCACAGCCCCCGTTTTGTCTGTAACCTGCTGGGGTGTTTTCCTCCTGTACTCAGACATGAATCAATCAGCCTGTATCATGTGAGGATGATGAAGTTGTCTGACAGGCAACATTACTGGAACACAAGGTACATCTCCAGCACCTCACCTACTACTACAGCAGACAGAACAGAATGACAGAATCACTCAGCAAAATGTCTCAGATCCATCATGGCTGCTCAGAGCCCACCACCTGTCCCATCTGCCGCTGACCAAGCCTGTCTCTGAGGATGACCAGTCCATCAGGACAGGAACCCAGGAGGGGGTATACAGTATATATCACCTACACGTACATGTAACATGTACAGGCATCTTGGTCAAAAGAGACGACTCCACAGTCAGAAGAGATGATGTCTCGCTCAGAAGAGATAGTCTCTCCTAGAATTGACGGTTCTTTGGTCAGATGAAATGGTGCCTTGGTCAGAAGACAAAGCGCCTTAATCAGAAGATAAGGCGCCTCAGTCAGAAGACATGGCGCTTCGGTCAGAAGACATGGCACCTCGGTCAGAACAGATGGAGCCTCAGTCAGATGCAGTGGCGTAGCTAGAAATGACTGGGCCCCACAGAAAATCTTTGAATGGGGCCCCCCTCCCCCAGTAATTTTTTCGCAACCCCCTCCTTTCATGCCGCCCCCATTCCTGTGGCTAGTAAAGATCGCTCTCTCAGACCAGTGCCGGCAGCTGTTCCATCCGTTTTATACACTGTCTATACTGCCACTGTATATAATTTCATTGTGTAATACTGTTGAGGGGGCCCTGACAAAATCTTTTAGTCCTCCTCCTCTTGCATGGGCCCCTTCTGGGTCAGGGCCCCAAAGCAACCGCTTCCCCTATAGTTACGCCCCTGGTCAGATGGTTAGAAGAGATGGTGCCTCGGTCACTGCAAGGCCACAAGTGCACTCTTATTGGTGTCAATGGTCCCTGCACACAAAAATGGCGTCAAAGCTGCACTGGCTGAGGGTAACAATGCTGTATATTATAACAATATTCCAGGTCTACAGAAACACTTATCATATGATGGAAAGTGGACAATGGTGGGATTACTCTTTTCCCCATACAGGCCGACTACATATTACATGCAGAGAGGCTGATTAGAGCACCGGAGGGGTGTACATAATCACATCTCCCAATAGCACGGCCCCGCTGAGTCTCATCTCACCACGAATTCACCTTGACTCTTTGAAATTAGCTTTCCTTCTCCCGCAGATCTCATCATGGATGCACATTACTGCATAATAACTCCACATAACAACGCCCGCTCCACATTTTTGTCCCGGTCATTATCCAGCAGAATGAGAGACATTTAGTCGGACTCCACCCATCACTCCTTGCTCTGGATAGCTTCATTTGGTGTTGGAAGAGCTGGAGTGTGGTTCTAGTTGAAGTCCTGATCATCCATCATCCATCGAAGTTAAGTGTTCCGCTTGTTGTGTTTTGTATTCCTCCCATACTTCATCCGTGACATTATCCAGAGCCAATACCGCCATTTTTTGTTCTGATCTGTGCAGCTATAGATGCTATGACTGCACTCATCGAACAGATGCAGAATCTGACTTTGGAGGTAGCAGACCTCCGTGCGATGGTTTTGCAAATTCAGAGCCCACAGGCTGCTGGTTCTTCCGGTTCAGGGAGTCATGTAAATTATATTTTAGGCTTAGTCCATACTCTTCTAGTGATGAGTGTCAACGTGTGGGTATGATTATTTCATTACTTAAAGAGAACACACAATCTTGGGCTTTTTCTCTGCCGACCGGATCACCGTCCCTCTGGTCGGTAGATGAATTCTTTAGAGCCTTGGGTCTAATCTATGATGACCCGGATCGGATCTCTCAGGCCGAGACCAAGTTACGGGGTTTGCGGCAGGGAGAACGTTCTGCGGAGACCTTTTGCTCTGAATTTAGGAGATGGGCTACGGATACAGAGTGGAACGATTCTGCTCTCCGTAGCCAATTCTGCCAGGGTCTCTCTGAGAGACTGCAGGATGCGTTGGCTTTTCATGAAAATCCCGAGTTATTGGAAGCAGCTATGTCCCTTACTGCTTCCTTTGACACTTATGGTGGAGAAACTCGGGTGGTTGTGCCTTGTGATGAGCCTATGCAGTTAGGAGGAGCTACTCTTGGAACTACTGGCAAAAGCTTAGGTCATGTGAAAGGAGTCTGCTTTTGTAGTGGCAATAAGGGACATTTTGTGAATATTTGTCCGTACTTGCAGCATCAAGGTGTAAACCAAAGAAAAAAAAAAGTTTAATCCCCAAATTACTATTGGAAGTGTGGGTGGGCAGCAAGAAAACCTACGTTTGTCTTTTACTGGTAGTACCCGTTTTCTCCTGTCAGTCGAGGTGGCGCTAGAGTCCAAAACTGTGAAAATCGAAGCTTTTATCGACTGTGGGGCAGGAGTTAACTTGATTGATGGACAGTTTGTGCGCATTCACGGGTTGACTACTAATGCATTAGAGAATAGTATTTCTGTTTTTGCAATTTACTCAGCAGCTCTCGCCCAAAAATGCCTGTCGCAGGTAGTGAATGACATTCATTTAAGAGTGGGTGATTTGCATCAGGAATCTATCTCCTGTTATGTGTTGGAGGGTCTGCCTGCTCCGTTGGTGTTGGGCTTACCATGGTTAAGCAAACATAACCCTAACATCGATTGGCAAGCGAGACAGATTCTCGATTGGAGTTATTTTTGCATGGACAACTGTCTTAATGCATCGTTCTCTATGGTTACCACTAAAACTGTACCCTCGTTCATTTCTGAATTTTCTGATGTGTTTTCTGAGAATGCTAATCAGGAGTTGCCTCCGCACCGGGAGTATGACTGTCCCGTCAATCTTATTCCCGGAGCTAAATTGCCTAAATCTCGGTTGTATAATCTTTCGGAACCCGAAAGAAAGGCTATGCGAGGGTATATCACCGAGAGTTTGTGGCAAAGGGACATATTAGACCATCCAAGTCCCCAGTGGCTGCTGGATTTTTCTTTGTAAAGAAAAAGGATGGTACCCTGAGACCATGTCTGGACTTCCGTGAGCTCAATCGTATTACCGTCCGTGATCCTTACCGCCTTCCTTTAATTCCGGATTTGTTTAGTCAGATTGTTGGTTCCAAGGTGTTCTCTAAATTGGATCTGAGGGGGGCATATAATCTGGTAAGGATCAAGGAGGGGGATGAGTGGAAGACCGCTTTTAATACCCCTGAGGGTCATTTTGAAAACCTGGTCATGCCCTTTGGGTTAACCAATGCTCCTGCGGTTTTTCAACACTTTGTCAATGACATCTTTCATCATCTGGTGGGGAGGTTTGTCGTTGTATACCTTGATGACATACTAATTTATTCGCCTAATATGGAGACTCATCAGGATCATGTGAAACAGGTGTTACAGATCCTAAGAGAGAATAAGTTGTATGCTAAGATGGAAAAGTGTGTGTTTGCTGTACAGGAAGTGCAATTTCTGGGTTACCTGCTATCATCCTCAGGTTTTCGTATGGATCCCGAGAAGGTCCATGCCGTGTTGGACTGGGATCGACCCGAAAATCTGAAAGCGCATATGCGGTTTTTGGGGTTTACCAACTACTACCGTAAATTTATCTTGAACTATTCATCGGTGGTTAAACCTTTAACAGACATGACTAGGAAGGGTGCTGATATTTCTATCTGGTCTGATGCGGCATTACAGGCCTTTTCTTCTGTGAAAGAATGTTTTGCTTCGGCCCCTATTCTGGTGCAACCGGACTTGACTCAGCCATTTATTGTTGAGGTTGACGCGTCAGAGGTTGGGGTAGGAGCAATATTGTCGCAGGGTCCTTCACCCAGTAAATGGCGCGCATGTGCATTTTTCTCTAAAAAACTTTCGACTGCTGAAAGGAATTATGATGTGGGGAATAGGGAATTGCTGGCCATTAAGTTGGCGTTCGAGGAATGGCGGCATTGGTTGGAAGGAGCAATTCATCCTATTATGGTAATTATGGATCACAAGAATCTGGCCTACTTGGAGTCAGCTAAGCGACTGAACCCAAGGCAGGCCAGATGGTCATTGTTTTTCACCAGATTTAACTTCATCATCACTTACCGCCCTGGGGTTAAGAACGTCAAGGCGGATGCTTTGTCACGTAGCTTTCCTGGGGGGGTAAGTCTAATGACCCTAGTCCCATTTTATCTGAAGGGGTAGTTATTTCCGCTCTTTATCCTGATCTCGAGGCCAGGGTGTTGGAGGCACAGGAGGATGCTCCGGACTCTTGTCCTCAGGAGAAATTGTTTGTTCCCCCCGAATTACGTCACAAGGTGTTCGAGGAACATCACTGTACGGTGCTTGCTGGGCACCCTGGGATCAGATCGAATATCGATCTCATCTCTCGCAGATTCTGGTGGCCGGGGTTGCGTAAGTGTATTGAGGACTATGTGTCAGCCTGTGGTACCTGTGCACGTGCTAAGGTGACACATACTCGGCCTTCCGGATCTCTGCTTCCATTGCCCATCCCGTCCAGACCTTGGACCCATTTGTCCATGGATTTTATCACGGATTTACCGAATTCTTCAGGAAAGACCGTGATTCTGGTGGTTGTAGATCGTTTTAGTAAAATGGCACACTTTATTGCATTACCTAGTCTACCCAATGCTAAAACTCTTGCGCAGGTGTTTGTCGACAACATCGTGAAAACACATGGCATTCCCTCTGATATGGTGTCCGATAGAGGGACTCAGTTTGTTTCCAGATTCTGGAGAGCGTTCTGTACTCGTCTGGGTGTACAATTGTCCTTCTCTTCGGCTTTTCATCCTCAGTCGAACGGACAGACAGAGCGCACTAATCAGAATCTGGAGACTTACTTGAGATGTTTTGTTTCAGAGAATCAGGAAGAGTGGTCTTCATTTTTGTCGTTAGCTGAGTTTGCATATAAATAACCGTAGACAGGAGTTCACTGATAAGTCGCCGTTTTTTGGGGCATATGGGTTCCATCCACAGTTTGGTACATTTTCTGGTGCTCATAATTCCGGCATTCCTGAGGAGGAACGATTTTCCTCTTCTTTGTCTTTGGCGGAAAATCCAAAATAACCTGGAAAAGATGGGCAACAGGTATAAGCGTGCGGCTGACAGGAGACGTATGAGTGGTCCGGACCTGAGAGTGGGTGATTCTGTGTGGCTCTCTACAAGAAACATTAAACTTAAGGTACCTTCTTGGAAGTTGGGACCAATATTTATTGGTCCATATAAGATCACTGCCATTGTTAACCCTGTAGCCTTCCGTCAGGCATTAAAAATCCATAACGTATTTCATAAATCGTTGTTAAAGAAATGTGTTGAACCTGTTGAGTCGTCCTCCTTGCCTCCCGCTCCTGTCATGGTGGACTGGAATTTGGAATTTCAGATCAGCAGGATTGTGGACTCCCGAGTTCTCCGGAGATCCCTCCAGTATCTCGTTCATTGGAGAGGGTACGGACCAGAGGAGAGGATGTGGGTTCCAGCGACCGATGTTAATGCTAGTCGTCTGGTGAGAGCATTCCACAGAGCTCATCCTGATAAGGTTGGTCCTGGGTGCCCGGAGGTCACCCGTAGAAGGGGGGGGTACTGTCACACAGGTGACAGGTTTGAGAAGATCTGAAAGATTATCTGCACATTAGTGATCTGACAGCATCTTTTGGTTTCACTTTGTCTGTGTGTTGCTTGTATGTCCACACCTCCTGTTCAGGTGTGGATCATGTGACCTTTACCTTCCCCTATTTAGTTGGACTCCACCCATCACTCCTTGCTCTGGATAGCTTCATTTGGTGTTGGAAGAGCTGGAGTGTGGTTCTAGTTGAAGTCCTGATCATCCATCATCCTTAGAAGTTAAGTGTTCCGCTTGTTGTGTTTTGTATTCCTCCCCTACTTCATCCGTGACATCTCCTGAACCCATCATTCCATGCACCCATCTCCTTCTGAACCCATCGCTCCATGCACCTGTCTCCTCCCGAACCCATCGCTCCATGCACCTGTCTCCTCCCGAACCCATCACTCCATGCCCCTGACTCCTCCTAAACCTATCACTCCATGCACCCATCTCCGAGAAGACGCTGATCAGCTCTCCCTGTGTGCAGTGTCCCACAGGGGGCTGTTTTGTTTGCTTCTTTGGATGCCACAGTTACGGTGGAAAAAATGCCCCAAAAAAAAGAGTAAGTGTCCCGCAGAAGTCTTTGACCTTTAAGGGGACATATTATGTGCCAAAAATTGCTAAAGAAATACAAATAAAATAAAAACACCCACACCAACTGAAAGTCACCATTATCGCCTCTTAAGGGATGTATTATGTGCCAAAAATAAATATGAAAAATCGAACAAAATGAAAAACACCCATGCCAACCGTAACCAACCACCACCGTCACCCTGACCACCTCAAAATAGTGAACCTATTTTAATAATTTATTTTTGTGTCCGTTTGCATTTTAAAAGAATAAAGAGCTATAGTTTCTGGTTTGCTTTTTGTTTTGTTTTTTTTACACTTTTTGCAGTTTTCCCCAAATAAAACAAAAACCAAAAAGAAATATCATAAAGCCCTACGTGTCACATAAAAACCAAAATGTTACAAACATTAACCCACCATATGTGCTAAATCAGAAAAAAAAAAAAATTATTATGGTGATTAAATGGTTAACCGATGAGCAACTTCTCCCTAGTAAGGGACGGTGCTTAGCGGTTATTGCAGGGCTCCGGTCACGCAGACATGACCTATCGTTGGGGGCAGAAGGCAGTAATAACCAGTGAGCGCCGTTCTCATGTATGAACAGGAAGCAGGAAGGAAATGTCGCCTCTTGACCCCTGTTACACAGGCCACGTATTAGGAACATAGGAGCTCTTATTCCCGATGACTGCCCTTTATCAACATGCCGCCAATCAGATGATAAACCATCAATAACTAATATGACGGCTGATTCACATTTTTCATCAGAATGAAAGATACACAGTTATAGGCAGCACCATACATCCCAACAGTTTTGGATCCAGCGGGGCAGTCCCAGATTTTGATGCTTGTACCATGGTCCCGGGAAGTCGCAGATACAGGTGAATGCAATGAGATTGCACGTTGCCATCTACTCCCTGCTTTACCATTTACTGGCATGGTGTGATGCAGTGACACGTTGCCCTTGCTCGGCTGTGCAGGAGGAGTATGCAGGCCAGGGAATCAGCTGGCACTTCCCGGATTCAGGTTCATGCTGTCCAGATCGAAATTCAGACCGGAGTGGCTACAAAAAATAAATACCTGCTGGGGAGCACAGGAGGTGCTCTGATCATCAGGGGAACAAGGCTAGGTGAGTATTACTGTATTGTTAAATTCATTTTATTAACAGTACAGGGGGCATATCTACTGTGTGGAGGGTACAAAAGGGTCATAGTTACTGTGTGGGGCCACAATTTGTTAATATTGTGAGGACACTAAGGGAACTGAATGGAATTTTGCTTGTATAGATCATGGCGTGATTAATGTGCCACTGCTATTGTCCCCCCGTAGGCTTTTCAGGAGTTAGGAGGTATGGGCAGCACATCTCTCTGTGTAATCAGGGATGTGCTGCTGATAATCAACAGAACTGAATGAGGGAGGAATGACTGTAGTAGCAATTATTATTGCATCACCCTGTGTAATAGGCCAATGCAGATAAGTGCTAATGGACATAGAAACATAGAATGTGTCGGCAGATAAGAACCATTTGGCCCATGTAGTCTGCCCAATATACTAAATACTATGGATAGCCCCGGCCCTATCTTATATGAAGGATGGCCTTATGCCTATCCCATGCATGCTTAAACTCCTCCACTGTATTTGCAGCTACCACTTCTGCAGGAAGGCTATTCCATGCATCCACTACTCTCTCAGTAATTTTTGAACTACATGGACTAACAAAGGTTGTGGACCGCTGTCATAGATGATACCATATCAGGCTGGAGCATCTGAGCACTCCCACAGATTACTGGGTGCCTGCTCTCCTGCAGTGACCCAGGATCATGGGCACTTCTGGGCCCAGGAACTGCTATCCTCAATGTCACCAGCAGTTCCCGGGGACTTCAGCCTTACATCCACCTCACTGATGACCAGAGGAATCTAAGCAGTCGGTGGAGATTGTAAGGGTATTTCTGATAGGATTGGACACAGAGGAGGATGACCATCTATCAGCCAGGATGGTGGTGGCATCCAGTTTGGAATTGTAGTAATGTTTGGCTTTCATTTCAGTGAACGAGGTGCATTTTTGGACTTCGAGCTCCTGATCGCTCAGCGTATGGCTGAGTGCGTTAAACCCAGATCTACAAGCAAGAACATTACCCTTCTATACTGAACTTCGAGGGACGAGCACGAGACAAGGCTCGTAGAAGAAGATAATTGCGGAAAGTTTCTGACAAGACCAGGTGCTCAGGAAAGCAGATAAAAATAATCCAGCGCTATTCCTGGGAAGAGACAAGAAAATGAGGAGTGTCAGTCAAAGGAGAGGAGCTGCCTGCAGAGCTCTGGAGAGGGCAGTGACGATCTGCAGAACAGACCAATCCGGCTGTGACCCTGGCAAAATAACCAGATAAGAAGAGGACTTACCTTTACTCAACATAAACCGGAGATTATATCTTCAGGTGAAGGATGCACAAAGGTGCCAATACTTACAGCTTAACCTGGAAATTCCAGCCCAAAAACCAAGGACTAAAACATGTGATCGAAAAACATGGGAGGTGACGGATACAGTACCAAACTTGAATAGCTTGTGATGGATACTAAAACTAGACCTGAATAGCAGGTGATGGATACTGAAACTAGACCAGAATAGCAGGTGATGGATACCGATACCAGACCAGAATATCAGGGGATGATACCGATACCAGACCAGAATACAGGATGGTGGGAACCAATACCAGACAGAATACCAAGGGACAGATACTGATACCAGTCCAGAATATCAGGTGATGGATACTGATACCAGACAAGAATATCAGGGGATAATACCGATACCAGACCAGAATATCAGGTGATGGATACTGATACTAGACCAGAATATCAGCAGATGAATACTGATACCATACCAGAATACAGGATGGTGGAAACCAATACCAGACAGAATACAAAGGGACGGATACTGATACCAGACCAGAATATCAGGTGACGGATACTGATACCAGACCAGAATATCAGGTGATGGATACTGATACTAGACCCGAATACCAGAGGATGGATTCTGATACCAGACCAGAATACCAGGTGATGGGCACAAATACCAGACAAGAATAACAGGTAATGGACTCATATACCAGACCAGAATATCAGGAGAGAGATAAACATACCGGACCAGAATATCAGGAGAGAGATAAAGATACCAGACCAGAAAACCAGGTGATGGGAACCGATACCAGACCAGAATATCAGGGGATGGATACTGATACCAGACCAGAATACAGGATGGTGGATACTGATACCAGACCAGAATATCAGGTGGTGGATACTGATACCAGACCCGAATACCAGAGGATGGATTCTGATACCAGACCAGAATACTAGGTGATGGGCACCGATACCAGACCAGAATATCATGGGATGGATACTGATACCAGACCAGAATACCAGGTGGTATGAGGAGAAGGCGGTATTTCCATACATTTGTGGCTTCCTGTGTCACTCTTATCATCCAGCTCTCTCCGTCCACAGTAGAGAGGTGACGGAGGTAAACATGTCAGTATCTGATCAGTATCTCTTGGGGGAAGTCACACACTTCGGAGTCTCCTCGCAGTTTCTCTTACATTAGGTTTCTCATCCGGTGTGTGGAGTGGCTTTATCAGGCATCATACTTCATACTGACATATCTGACAGCGGGAGCAGGTGAGGTAGCGCGACAAATTAAATAGAGCCACTAATATCCTGCCTGCAGCGAGTAATCCATGTCTCCCAGCACTAGAGGATGCAACTGAAGAGCTATGAAGTATTGGGTGCCAGGGGGGCAGAGGGGGAATCTGGAAGTACTCTATCATGTACTGGGAAGGAGCCATTACTGGTGTGGAGGCTGTAGAGCCCGTTCCTCTGATATCTTCTCCCTATAATATTATATGATGTATATAGCATTTGCCTTTGCTGGACGTTGTCAAAAATATCGCTGGAGATAAGGTTTAATAACATGGCACCCTCTAAAGTTACAGTCCCTGGTGCACCAGTCGTGACCCTGTCCTGCACTTGGACACCGGTCGGTACACTTTGGCGGCATACATAATTGGCTGACAGAGACCAGAAGAACCCCTCTTCCTCAGGTGAACGGGTCACCTGACGTTCCACAGTCTTTGGATAATATACAGATGTATATCAGCCTCTGAACCACTGAGATCTCTGCGGACCCTAACATATGCAAACACGTAAACTGCTGTATAGATGAGCACATCATTGTGTGAGCCTACCCGCCCTGACATCCTCATATCCCCCCTATGAACCAGGAATCTCAGGATGAACGGTGCTATCGCTCACCCCTCCCCCAAGATGTGCTGCAGGCAAGGAAATCTGGGGTATGATATATTGTAAGATGTCTATAGGAGTCCCAGGAGTCCATCATCTCGATGGCCAGGGTTGCTCTTGCTGGTGACTTTGCTTCTGGCGATTTTTCTCCAGCTCCGTTTTACGGCTTCGTCTTCTCATCCTGCTTGTTGTTTCTTCTCCCATCGGTCCCTGCGGCCCCTCACCTCACGCTCTTCAGCCTTTTATTAGATGCCAGACACGTGGCTGTAACTCACTGACACAGGATGAACCCCCCAGATATATCCCAACTGGGAGAATTGACAGGTTAAAGTCGGAGTCCGTCTTCCCTGAACACGCTGCCTTCATCCCTGGCGATCCCGCAGCCGTATCGGTCATTTCAGCTGTCAGTGTTGTAATTCTCTCCGTCTGTCTTTCTATCAGCACCGTTCCATCTGGATCCCCCCTCCCTGCCCGTCCGCTCTGGTGTCCAAGTAACGGCAAGGACGCATTGGGCGCAGCGTTTGTTTACCAGTCTGCCGCTAAACAAGATGTTTAGAAAAACAAGTCCTTGGCGAGCGTGCGGCGCGCTAATTAGTGAGCGTCCCTGCCTGTGTGGCCAGTGCCGAGGCGTTAGAAGTCACCTCTAATGTGATCAACCAGCTCTCCAGCGCTAAACTGTTCTTTATCATCTCACGACTTGAAGAAGAGATGTGCAGCAAGTATTAACCCCCAGAGGGCTGGGCAGATGCACAACATACGATCATTTCTGGTCCTGTGTCAAAGGTGCGATCCCCTGACTTGTTTACACGGGGCAATGAGTGATTCTAGTGGGAAGATGATGAGGATGAAGAAGTCAGGTGTACAGTGGACACTGGCGGCTGGGTGTATTATCTGATCAGAGGCCTTGCTGGATATGGGGGTTCCTCAAGTGTGGTCTGGGGGCACCGGCACTTCAGCCCTCCTGGCAGACTGCACTAATGATTGACAAATGCCAGTACAAGCAGAAGCATTGTGTAGAGAGCAGCAGGGTGTAAAACAGTAAATTCTTGTGGGGGAGGCACAGACCATTAAGGCATTCCCTTTTTGCTCACAATATGGCATTCTGCGCGGCGGCCGAGCTCCTGGATCTCTCCTGAGCCATCAAGATAGGAGTGACGGTGGTGATGCAGGTTTCACCATCCCATGATCGACACCCAGGGCCCTTCTCCCTCCATCTGCACATGGGTGACATGGTGCTCTGGGGGGGGTTCTTTAGTATATAAGGAGGCGCGGGCAGTGGATTTATCTCTGGTGCTGCGGCGCCCAGAGCTGTAGACCATCGCACAGCACCACTGCATGGAGATGACTTCATGAATCTGGGCGAGTGATGCTGCAGGGTTTAGGGTATTACAGCAGGGGTAGCGCTGCCGGGTGTTTTCTGCACTACTCTGTTATTATTACAGATGACAGCAGGCGTTCAGACCTGCATCCCCTCCATCCCGCTCCCCCGACTTCATGTGTGTGCGGAGGAGGGATCTTTCCCAGGAAATGGTCTAGCCATATGGTAAAAGGTCCAGAACATGTGTGATATGCAATATGTACTCCTGTATGTGTATGATGCGTCACATGTGCTCCTGTATGTGTGCAATATGTAACATGTTCCAATACATGTCTGATATGTAGCATGTGCTCCTGTATGTGTGATATGTAACATGTTCCTGTATGTGCATGATGTGAAAAATGCCTCTATAAATGTTACATATCACATACAACACATAGAGGAACACGTGGAGATAGAAGGCACTTTGACATGAGATGCAGTGACCCATTGCAATCCCTGATAGACGTTCTACCATCACCTGAGACCCCAGTCAGTATCGGCACCTCTGCCGCACATGGAGAGAAGACGAGGATGCTTTACAGCTGTCATTCTCCAATGAGATGGACAAGAAGAGATGGAGCCAAAACAAGACAAAGCATGAGGCGCTGTCAGCAATCAGCAGATGCACAATTACACGCGGTCGATATTCCTGCCCTGGGTTCAAGCTTTTAATCAGAATATAATATATTATTACAGACAAGAAGAGACTTCAGAGACTGAGCTGAGCAGTCAGACGTGACTTGCGTGCTGCAGGCTGCAGACAAGTTTTCTGCTCATCACCCCTCAATTAGAAATCAGGCTGCGCGGTTGTAACACCTGAAGGACTGGTGAGGTCACGCAGCAGCGGTGGAGATCGATACGCGGTGTCTGCTGGAGCGCCGTCTCATTACACACATTTACTCACAACTAATGGATTTAGCAGCAAACAAATAGCGTGCCTTATAAATTCCAGATAAATAACAGCATAGCACCCAGTAAAGCTCAGCTGCCTCCATGTCAGTGCTGCAAGTGACAGGTCATCAGTGATATCACAGGAGCAGGCGATAACTGGTTAATCAGTGACATCACAGGAGTGGAGACAGATGAATTATCAGTGACATCACAGGAGTGGAGACAGCTGGATTATCAGTGACATCACAGGAGCGGAGAAAGCTGGATCATCAGTGATATCACAGGAGTGGAGACAGCTGGATCATCAGTGACATCACAGGAGTGGAGACAGCTGGATTATCAGTGACATCACAGGAGTGGAGACAGCTGGATCATCAGTGACATCACAGGAGTGGAGACAGCTGGATTATGAGTAACATTACAGGAGCGGAGATAGCTGGATTATCAGTGACATAACAGAGGTAGAGACACCAAGGTTATCAGTGACATCACAGTTAATAACTGGATTATCAGTAACATCACAGGAACAAGCACAGATGGATTATCAGTGTCATTATAGGAGTGCAGACAGCTGGTATCACACCCGTGACAAGTGGTAGAAGATCTGAAAGACTGGCTGCATGTCAGTGATCTGACAGCTTCTTTTGGTTTCACTTTGTCTGTGTGTTGCTGGGATTTTCACACCTCCTTTTCAGGTGCAGATCATGTGACCATTACTACTCCCTACTTAGTCTGGCTTTGCCCATCACTCCTTGGGGTTGATAGCTCATTCTGGTTGTGGATCGTTTGGTGTCTGGATCTCGGCTGAGTTCCTGCTTTCCATTTACCTGGAGTTAAAGAGGACCTTTCATGTGTTCGAACATTGTAAGATAACTATCTGGACGTGTACAGCGGCGCCCAGGGATCTCACTGCACTTACTATTATCTGTCACGAGGGTATCGAGAACCACGCCTGACTCCGTTATACCCGGGGTCAGGAAGTCGCAGCGGTTGGCTGCACGCTCTATGTAAGATAGGGCTGTTTTCCTTATGGTAGCTTTCTGGATTTGCTTTGCAAACCCTTTTGGCTCACTCAGGGATCCGTAGCTCCTTCTCCTCAGCTGTTCCTTGTCCAGCACTCCCAAACCTCCTTATATTCCTCTCTCACACTTCTCTGGTTGCCAGAGATAGAACTTCCTGCCTGGACATCTATTCTGACCTTCTGGAGCTGTGTTGCTGCGTTCTCTGGTAGTTGGTCCAGAACGCTACCCTCCGGATCCCTGTTGGACCTTTGTGGTCTATTGTGATCGCCCACCTGGGTGTATGTGTTTGTCTGTTTTGTCTGTCCTCTCCCTGGTGTTTCCCTCTTAGTGATAGTGGTGCGGACTAGCGATCCCACCGGCCCGTTCACTATCTAGGGCTCATTTTAGGGAAAGCCAGGGTTTAGGCACGCGATCGCCGCACGGGTGAGGAACCCGTCTAGAGACGTCAGGGCAGTCAGGTGCCAGCCGCAAGGTGAGTTAGGGGTCACCACCTTTCCCTCTCCCTTGGGCAGGGCTTTCCCTTTTATCCTCCCTGTGCGTGACGTCGGTCATTACATTATCTCTGGCCACCAGAGAAGTGTGAGAGAGGAATATAAGGAGGTTTGGGAGTGCTGGACAAGGAACAGCTGAGGAGAAGGAGCTACGGATCCCTGAGTGAGCCAAAAGGGTTTGCAAAGCAAACCCAGAAAGCTACCATAAGGAAAACAGCCCTATCTTAAATAGAGCGTGCAGCCAACCGCTGCGACTTCCTGACCCCGGGTATAACGGAGTCAGGCGTGGTTCTCGATACCCTCGTGACATTATCCCTCCGTTCGCCCACTGTGGCCCCGTTACCTTCTCCCGCGCTGTATGGTAATTGCTACTATCGGTTCACCAGGGAGGAGTCTGCCCTGTTTCTCCCTGGGCGTTCCTTCTCCTGGGAGTTTTTTTTTCTCAATTACCATACAGCGCGGGCGAACGGAGCGGCACTCAGGGATAATAAGTGCAGTGAGATCCCTGGGCACCGCTCTACATGTCCAGATAGTCATCTTACAATTTTCAGACCCATTAAAGGTCCTCTTTAAGTGTCTTTCCTTTTTGTATTGTGTTTATTTCCCTGTCTCTTGGTACCAGACCTGAGGCAGACCCTTGTTTCTTGAGCTGGGAAGGAACAGGTCGTCTGTGGCCCAATCACTATCTTCAGGGCCTTCTAGGGTGAGCCAGGCTTAGGTTCCTGCGGATGAACAGTCCTACCATCGGGCCAGTCAGGGCTCGGGTTGGGATTTATTAGGTGGTGACCTTCCCCCTTTGCCTAGTTTGCAGGCCTGGTACCTTCTCCCTCCCTTTTGTGTTTGGTGTGGAGTTCCTCTCCCACACCACGCCGTGACATTATATACCGCCTTTTTTGTTTGTGTCACTGCGGCGATGGATCCAATCTCTACACTAGTCGTACAACTACAGGGGTTGTCTTTGGAGGTAGCTGACCTCTGCAAAACTGTCTCGCAGATCCAGAGACCTCAGGCGGCTGGTTCCAACAGTGGGAATCAGTCTATCCCTGAACCTAAGGTTGCTCTCCTGGACAGATTTTCCGGGGGCAGGGATAATTTCATGCTGTTTAAGGAATCATGCAAGTTATATTTTAAGCTACATCCTCATTCTTCTGGTGATGAGAGTCAAAGAGTGGGTATAATCCTGTCATTGCTTAAAGGACACGCTCAGGCGTGGGCTTTTTCTTTGCCGGCCGGATCACAGTCTCTCCGGTCGGTAGATGAGTTTTTAGGAGCTCTACGTCTGATTTACGACGACCTGGATCGGATTTTCCTGGCCGAGGCCAAGTTGCGTGGTTTACTCCAGGGAAAGCGGTCTGCGGAGAAACTATTGCTCTGAATTTAGGAGATGGGCTACGGATACGGAGTGGAATGATCCAGCTCTCCGTAGTCAATTTTGTCAGGGGTTTTACGAGAGGCTGAAAGATGTGTTGGCCTTTCACGAAAATCTGGAGTCATTGGAGGCGGCTATGTGAATTGCTGTACATATCGATAGACGCCTGAGAGAGAGATCTAAAGTCTCTCACTCTCAGGATGTACTATCCTATGAGGTGGCGGCTTCCTCTGATACTTTGGGTGAAGAGACACTTCAGTGTATGTCTGTTGACAAGCCCATGCAGTTGGGGGGAGCTACCACTAGACCTGTGGGAACAAATGTTGGTCATAAGAAAGGAGCCTGTTTTTTCTGTGGTAAAAAGGGACATTTTGTTCCTACGTTCAATGTGAAAACAAAAATAAAATGTTTAATTCCCATTTTACTCGTGGTGGTGTGGGTGGATAGCCAGTGAACTTAAATTTATCATTTACTGGTAGTACACGATTTCTCCTGTCTGCTGAGGTGGTGCTAGAGTCCAAAATTGTGAAAATTGAGGCCTTTATTGACAGTGGGGCAGGGGTTAACCTAGTTGATGGTCAGTTCGTTCGCATGCATGGATTGTCAGCAAGTGCATTCAAAAAAAAATATTTTTGTGTTTGCAATTGATTCCGTTCCACTTACTCAAAAATACTTATCACAGATGGTGCAGAACATCAAATTGAGGGTGGGTGATTTTCATCAGGAATTAATTTCGTGTTTTGTGTTGGAGGGTCTGCCTGCTCCGTTGGTTTTGGGCTTGCCATGGTTAAGTAAACATAATCCTACCATTGATTGGCAAGTGAGACAGATTCTCAATTGGAGTGATTATTGCACAGAAAATTGTCTTAATACATGGATTTCTGTTGTAACCACTAAAGCTGTACCCTCATTTATATCTGAATTCTCTGATGTATCTTCTGAAAGTGGAGGCCAGGAATTACCTCTGCATCGGGATTATGATTGTCCCATCAATCTTATTCCCGGAGCTAAATTGCCCAAATCTTGATTATATAATCTTTCTGAACCCAAAAGATCGGCCATGCGAGAATATATCACTGAGAGTTTGGCTAAGGGACATATCAGACCGTCTAAATCCCCAGTGGTCGCGGGATTTTTCTTTGTTAAGAAAAAGGACGGTACTCTCAGGCCTTGTTTGGACTTTCCATGAACTTAATCGTATCACTGTCCGTGATCCTTATCCCCTTCCTTTGATCACAGATTTATTTAATCAGATTGTTGGTGCCAACGTGTTCTCCAAGTTGGATTTGAGGGGGGCATATAATCTGGTAAGGATCAAGGAAGGGGACGAATGGAAGACATAATTTAATACTCCTGAAGGTCATTTTGAGAATATGGTCATGCCTTTTGGGTTAACCAATGCGCCTGCAGTTTTTCAACACTTTGTCAATGACATCTTTCATCATCTGGTGGGGAGGTTTGATGCACGTTTCGCTCCGCTTTGATACGCGCCCCTTGAAAAAGCGGAGCGAAACGTGCGTCGGGGTGCGCTCTTTGCCGGTCCAGGGTCTGATCCTCTTGTGATCCTACTCAATTTTAGGTAATATGCTGCTGTTTTATTACTTCGGTTATTACTACTAATGTTGTTTCTATTACTGCTTATGAGCTTTTCATTTGGAGGTGCTTTGTTTTTGGCCCTCATATTTGCTCATATTAGTGTAGTTTCACATACCTAATAGGGACTTTTTACATCTTAGTGGGGATTGCTCCATTATTGCCTGCTTTTTGCGGCATCTATTTTCCTTTTTGGAGTTTCACCTGCACTAGGATCAGGTATACCCTTTGTCTGGCAAATCAGCTGCTTGTCGCAGCGCTAGTCTGCATTGCTGCTACTAATATAATTTTTTTTTATGTCTTTTGTAATGTTAATTACTTAATAAAATTTGCGATTATTTTATATGTGTCTCACTTTTTTTCATTTGGTGTAGCTTATAGTACTTGTGCACATGCTAAGGTGACACATACCCGGCCTTCCGGATCTTTACTTTCGCTGCCCATTCCTTCTAGACCATGGACTAATTTATCCATGGATTTTATCACAGATTTACCTAATTCTTTGGGGAAAACTGTGATTCTGGTGGTTGTTGATTGCTATAGTAAGATGGCGCACTTTATAGCTTTACCAGGTCTTCCCAATGCTAAAACTCTTGCACAGGTGTTTGTAGATAACATTGTGAAACAACATCGTATTCCCTCTGATGTGGTGTCTGATAGAGGGACTCAGTTTGTTTCCAAGTTCTGGAAGGCGTTCTGTACTCGTCTGGGGGTCCAATTGTCCTTCTCTTCGGCCTTTCTCCCTCAGTCGAATGGACAGACTGATCGCACGAACCAGAATTTGGAGACTTACTTTGTCTCAGGGAATCAAGAGGAGTGGTCTTCATTCTTGTCTTTGGCCAAATTTGCCATAAACAACCGTAGAAAGGAATCTACTGATAAGTCGCTGTTTTTGGGGCATATGGGTTCCACCCACAATTTGGCACATTTTCTGGTGCTGAGACTTCTGGTATACCTGAAGAGGAAAGATTTTCTTCTTCTTTGTCAGCTATTTGGCGGAAAATTCTAAATAATCTGGAAAAGATGGGCAAGAAGTATAAACGTATGGCTGACAAGAGACGTATGAGTGGTCCGGAACTGAGAGCGGGTGATTCTTTGTGGCTGTCCACAAGAAACATTAAGTTGAAAATACCTTCTTGGAAGTTGGGTCCAAGGTTTATTGGTCCATACAAGATCTCTGCCATTGTTAACCCGATAGCTTTTCGTCTTAAGCTCCCCCAAGCTTTGAAAATTCATAATGTGTTCCATAAGTCATTGTTGAAGAGTTATGTTGAACCGTCCACCTTGCCTCCCGCTCCTGTGATGGTGGACAGTAATTTGGAATTTCAAATCGCCAGGATAATTGACTCCCGAGTTCTCAGTCGATCCCTCCAGTATCTTGTGCACTGGAAGGGTTACGGACCGGAGGAGAGGATTTGGATCCCAGCGGCCGACATTAATGCTAAGCGTCTGGTGAAAGCTTTTCAAAGAGTTCATCCAGATAAAGTGGGTCCTGGATGTCCGGAGACCACCCGTAGAACCCGAAGGCACAATTGGATTATCAGTCACATCACAGGAATCAGGAGCAGGCGACAGCAGGATTATCAGTCACATTAGAGCAGCAGAGGACAGCTGGTTTATCAGTGACATCACAGGAACAGAGGACAGTTGGATTATAAGTGATATATGAGTGGGGAAAACTAGATTATCAATGTATCACAGGAGCCAGGGCAGCTGGATTATCAGGGACATCACAAGAGCAGCACAACTGGATTATCAGTGACATCACAGGAATGGGCACAACTGGATTATCAGTGACATCACAGGAATGGGCACAACTGGATTATCAGTGACATCACAGGATTGGGCACAACTGGATTATCAGTGACATCACAGAAAAGGAGGACAGATGGATTATCAAAAATATCACGGGAGCAGACACAGCTGCATTATCAGTGACATCACAGAAGCAGGAGCACTGGATCAGTGACATCATTGGAACAACTGAATTATCAGAGACATCACAGTAGTGGGCACAACTGGATTATCAGTGACATCACAAAACAGGGACAGATAATTAGTCATCACAGGCACAGAGGGTACAATGACAGAATTGTAATTTATAGGGACAGTCAGAGGGGCAGTTATCTGGGATTAGGGTAGAATAGTAATCAGAGGGGCAGTTATCTGGGATTAGGGTAGAATAGTAATCAGAGGGGCTTTTATCTGGGATTAGGGTAGAATAGTAATCAGAGGGGCAGTTATCTGGGATTAGGGTAGAATAGTAATCAGAGGGGCAGTTATCTGGGATTAGGGTAGAATAGTAATCAGAGGGCAGCTATCTGGAATTAGGGTAGAATAGTAATCAGAAGGGCAGTTATCTGGGATTAGGGTAGAATAGTAATCAGAGGGGCAGTTATCTGGGATTATGGTAGAATAGTAATCAGAGGGGCAGTTATCTGGGATTATGGTGGGGGGTGAGTGACCATTGTTTTAATTTCCTAGCTCAGATGATCATTAGTGATGGCTGATGGTGGCTTTCTATCTGGAAGATGTTGTGTACATGACATGATGGTGTCCCCCAGTATGTTGAGATGGGATCATTCTACGTTCCGTGACCCAAGGCTGCTGTGTCTGCTGACCCTGGAGCTGACCTCAGGAAGGTCTACCCTGGTGCTTCCTTCCAGCGACCAGCCTGGTGAGAAGGGTCACTCCAGAGCTCAGATCCTGTGATGCGTTCCTCAATTGAAATACATTTCTGTCCTGTGTGCGCTGGCTGACCCTGTGTAAATTCATTAGCCGACTGTTCCTCTTATCTTTCACAGTAAAAAGCTGCACTTCGGCCTAATTGAATTGTGTGATATCCCCTCCGCTGCTGAAATCATAGTGCTGTGCCTGGCATGACATCTGAAATGTTCTTGAAGCGGCCCTCGGTGTGCGCTTTGCAGAAAATCTGAGATTTAAAGGCTGCTTATCTGTCATTCAGTCCCAGCAATGGCTTGGTGCGCACAGCTGTCAGCGAGGCGGGAGAAGAATGACTCCGGAGCGAGGCCCAGCCACTCAGAAAATGTACAAGCCACACTTACATCCCCCATTTGCTCCCGTCGGCAGCCGGCAGGGGCGAAGAACCTGTTTTAAATTAAAAAACTGGGAGCGCTACAAGGAGAGCACTGCCGAGTCTCGTTGCATGAAATGAAACTGCTGATTTAATGCTGAAGTAAAGGGTGAATGTGCAGCGTGGCGTCCTCCCCATGCCCGCCTCTGCTCCCAGTCATAAAGGTCCTGGACCTGGAACGTTTTCACAACCCCGTGGCTGGGATTGCTCTGGATATAAATCGTGCTTCTCCATTCTGATTCTGATGGCAGAAGAAGACATTTTCTCGGGTCAGGTCTACAAATTTGTAGGACGGCTGGAGGTCACCACATAGACACCATGAAAGTGAGGGCTTCACATGAAGGAATCTTCAAACATGCTTCACGATGGGTGAGCTCATAGACATGCGTTGCGTTGTAGATCATACATGTAATGTGCGCAGACTCTTCATCTCATCCTGTTCTCTTCTGGGATAGGGACAGGTGGTCCTTTCTGGAGTTCACTTTCCTGGTGTTTCCAGAGTGGGTCAGTAGACACAGTTGGTGTCATTTATCAAACTGGTATAAAGTAGAAATGGAATAGTCGCCTATAGCAACCAATCAGATTCCACCTTCCAAAGGAGCTGTGAAAAATGAAAGGTGGAATCTGATTGGTTGCTATGGGAAACTAGTCCAGTTCTACTTTACACCAGTTTGATAAATGACCCCAAGTATTTCTTCGGTGAACTTTTTTCAGATGCGGTTTGCTTAGGCCTTGCAGAGGCACTTGGAGCCCAGACCCCAAATAAGTTGTTTCAAGACGTTGGATTGAAAGTTGTTTCCCAGACGTCCAGAATGACGAACATAGTAGCTGCCTGCCCTTGTGATTCTGGGACCTCACTTGGTCCTCTTGGCTCATATGAAATGGGTAAAACAAGCAGGAAGATAGAGGGTGAATAGATGTATAGAGGGCAACCTGGAACCAATGGGCCAGCGCTGATGTATGGTCTCCTAATGGACTTCACCTAAGGCAACATTATCTACAGTCATCACCAGGGACCCTAGGACACCAGATCCTGCTCACCTCACCAATGGTCCTTATCATCAGGGGTTCTAGGACACCAGAGCCTGTCACCTCAACAATGGTCCTTATCATCAGGGGTTCTAGGACACCAGATCCTGCTCACCTCACCAATGGTCCTTATCAGGGGTTCTAGGACACCAGATCCTGCTCACCTCACCAATGGTCCTTATCATCAGGGGTTCTAGGACACCAGATCCTGCTTACCTCACCAATGGCCCTTATCATCAGGGGTTCTAGGACACCAGATCCTGCTTACCTCACCAATGGTCCTTATCATCAGGGGTTCTAGGACGCCAGATCCTGCTCACCTCACCAATGTTACTTATCAGGGGTACTAGGACACCAGATCCTGCTCACCTCACCAATGGTCCTTATCAGGGGTTCTAGGACACCAGATCCTGCTCACCTCACCAATGGTCCTTATCAGTGGTTCTAGGACACCAGATCCTGCTCACCTTCAGCAATCCCTCAGACCAGAGGACAGACTGGCACCTGCTTAAACCCTACCCATGAAGGGAAGATGACCAGCGCTCAGACCGGTTCCTCGATGGCTGACCTACAGGATAGAGTGCTGGAGATCAAGGTGACACTTTTCTTTCTCCCAGATGATGGACGCGTTAATTAAAGTGCCCTCACATCTTAATGATACCCTGTCTTGTGTTGCCGACTGCTCACATTACCAAGCTAAAAATACACAAGGCCAAGCCGGCCAAAACAAGGCGCCCAGTTCCACCGCTGAGGGCATTGATTTGCCATCATCAGAGAAGGGTGTTTAACCCTTTGCTTTGCGCTTGGGGGGTGATAAGAGCAGGTCGTAAACACATCGTCCTCACACAATAAGGCAGCATCGAGGATTAATGGAGCATTACTGACCGTCTGATGTTAGTACTCTGAGGCACACAATTTACTGTCTGTAAAACTAGCTCAGCTCCTTCACATGGCAGCACACAGATAACATGATCCATTACACGCTGTTTGTACCCAGAGTTTAAAGGCGGGCACAGGGGAACTCAAAACTGCTTCACCCACATGCATACTGACATACAGGACATGGGATAGAGAGGATACACAGAACAGGATACAGGTGATACATGTTACATACATTACACGGGATAGAGAGGATACACAGTACATACAGGACACATGATTGAGGTGATAAACATTACACAGAGGATACATGGTACATATAGGACACAGGATACACAGTACATACAGGACACGGGATAGAGAGGATACACGGTACATACAGGATAGAGGTGATCAATATTAAATACAGGATACAGAGAATACACAGTACATACAGGACATGGGATAGAGGTGATAAACGTTACACAGAGGATACACAGTACATACAGAACAGGGGATAGAGAGGATACACGGTACATAGATGATACACAGTACATACAGGACACGGGATAGAGGTGATACACATTACATACATTACACAGGAGGATACAAGGTACATACAGGACACGGGATAGAGGTGATAAATGTTATATACATTACACATGATACAGAGGATACACGGTACATACAGAAGACAGGATAGAGGTGATACACGTTACATACAGGATACAGAGAATATACAGGACACAGGATAGAGGTGATAAATGTTACATACAGGATACAGAGGATACACAGTACATACAGGACACAGGATAGAGGTGATAAATGTTACATACAGGATACAGAGGATACACAGTACATACAGGATAGAGGTGATAAATGTTACATACAGGATACAGAGGATACACGGTACATACAGGACACAGGATAGAGGTGATAAACATTACATATATTATACGGTACATACAGGACACGGGATAGAGGTGATAAACATTGGATACAGAGGATACACAGTACATACAGGATGCGGGATAGAGGTGATAAACATTACATATATTACACGGTACATGCAGGACACGGGATAGAGGTGATAAACATTACATACAGGATACAGAGAATACACGGTACATACAGGACACGGGATAGAGGTGATAAACATTACATACAGGATACACAGTACATACAGGACACGGGATAGAGGTGATAAACTACATACAGGATACAGAGAATACACGGTACATACAGGACACGGGATAGAGGTGATAAACATTACATACAGGATACACAGTACATACAGGACACGGGATAGAGGTGATAAACATTACATACAGGATACACAGTACATACAGTACACGGGATAGAGGTGATAAACATTACATACAGGATACAGAGGATACACAGTACATACAGGACACTGGATAGAGGTGAAAAACATTACATACAGGATACAGAGGATACACAACACATACAGGACACGGGGGTCTGGAGGAGGAAAGAGAAGTCTGGAGGAGGACAGAGGGGTCTGGAGGAGGACAGATGAGTCTGGAGTCTGGAGGAGGACAGAGAGGTCTGGAGAAGACAGAGGGGTCTGAGGCAGACAGAAAGGTCTGATGGAGGACAAAGGGGTCTGGAGAGAGACACATGGGTCTGAGGAGTCTGAAGAAGGAACTAGAGGGGACAGATTAATCTGGAGGTCACAGAGGGGTCTGGAGGGGACAGAGGAGTTTGAAGACAACAGAGGCGTCCGGAGGCGAACAGTGTTGTCTGGAGGAGGACAGAGAGGTCTGGAGAAGACAGAAGGGTCTGAGGCAGACAGAAAGGTCTGATGGAGGACAAAGGGGTCTGGAGAGAGACACATGGGTCTGAGGTGTCTGAAGAGGGAACTAGAGGGGACAGATTAACCTGGAGGTCACAGAGGGGTCTGGAGGGGACAGAGGAGTTTGAAGACAACAGAGGAGTCCGGAGGCGAACAGTGTTGTCTAGAAGAGGACAGAGGAGTCTGGAGGAGGACAGAGGGGTCTGGAGGAGGACAGAGGGGTCTGGAGGAGGACAGAGGGGTCTGGAGGAGAACAGAGTGGTCTGGAGGAGGACAGAGGGGTCTGGAGGAGGACAGAGGGGTCTGGAGGAGGACAGAGGGGTCTGGAGGAGGACAGAGGGGTCTGGAGGAGGAAAGAGGGGTCTGGAGGAGGACAGAGGGGTCTGGAGGGGACAGAGGAGTTTGAAGATAACAGAGGAGTCCGGAGGCGAACAGTGTTGTCTAGAAGAGGACAGAGGGGTCTGGAGGAGGACAGAGGGGTCTGAGGTAGACAGAAAGGTCTGATCGAGGACAGAGGGGTCTGGAGGAGGACAGAGGGGTCTGGAGGAGGACAGAGGGGTCTGGAGGAGGATAAGAGGGGTCTGGAGGAGAACAGAGTGGTCTGGAGGAAGAGAGTGGTCTGGAGGAGGACAGGAGTCTGGAGGAGGACAGAGGGGTCTGGAGGAGGACAGAGGGGTCTGGAGGAGGACAGAGGAGTCTGGAGGAGGACAGAGAGGCCTGGAGAAGACAGAGAGGTCTGGAGAAGACAGAGGGGTCTGAGGCAGACAGAAAGGTCTGATGGAGGACAAAGGGGTCTGGAGAGAGACACATGGGTCTGAGGAGTCTGAAGAGGGAACTAGAGGGGACAGATTAATCTGAAGGTCACAGAGAGGTCTGATGTAGGACAGAGGGGTCTGAGGCAGACAGAAAGGTCTGATGGAGGACAGAGGGGTCTGGAGGAGGACAGAGGGGTCTGGAGGAGGACAGAGGGGTCTGGAGGAGGACAGAGGGGTCTGGAGGAGGACAGAGGGGTCTGGAGGAGGACAGAGTGGTCTGAGGAAGAGAGTGGTCTGGAGGAGGACAGAGGGGTCTGGAGGAGGACAGAGGGGTCTGGAGGAGGACAGAGGGGTCTGGAGGAGGACAGAGGGGTCTGGAGAAGACAGAGGGGTCTGGAGAAGACAGAGGGGTCTGAGGCAGACAGAAAGGTCTGATGGAGGACAAAGGGGTCTGGAGAGAGACACATGGGTCTGAGGAGTCTGAAGAGGGCACTAGAGGGGACAAATTAATCTGGAGGTCACAGAGGGGTCTGGAGGGGACAGAGGAGTTTGAAGACAACAGAGGAGTCCGGAGGCGAACAGTGTTGTCTAGAAGAGGACAGAGGAGTCTGGAGGAGGACAGAGGGGTCTGGAGGAGGACAGAGGGGTCTGGAGGAGGACAGAGGGGCCTGGAGGAGGACAGAGGGGTCTGGAGGAGGACAGAGTGGTCTGGAGGAAGAGAGTGGTCTGGAGGAGGACAGAGGGGTCTGGAGGAGGACAGAGGGGTCTGGAGGAGAACAGAGGGGTCTGGAGGAGGACAGAAGAGTCTGGAGGAGGACAGAGGGGTCTGGAGGAGGACAGAGGGGTCTGGAGGAGGACAGAGGGGTCTGGAGAAGACAGAGAGGTCTGGAGAAGACAGAGGGGTCTGAGGCAGACAGAAAGGTCTGATGGAGGACAAAGGGGTCTGGAGAGAGACACATGGGTCTGAGGAGTCTGAAGAGGGCACTAGAGGGGACAAATTAATCTGGAGGTCACAGAGGGGTCTGGAGGGGACAGAGGAGTTTGAAGACAACAGAGGAGTCCGGAGGCGAACAGTGTTGTCTAGAAGAGGACAGAGGAGTCTGGAGGAGGACAGAGGGGTCTGGAGGAGGACAGAGGGGTCTGGAGGAGGACAGAGGGGTCTGGAGGAGGACAGAGGGGTCTGGAGGAGGACAGAGTGGTCTGGAGGAAGAGAGTGGTCTGGAGGAGGACAGAGGGGTCTGGAGGAGGACAGAGGGGTCTGGAGGAGAACAGAGGGGTCTGGAGGAGGACAGAGGGGTCTGGATGAGGACAGAGGGGTCTGGAGGAGGACAGAGGGGTCTGGAGGAGGACAGAGGGGTCTGGAGGAGGACAGAGGGGTCTGGAGGAGGACAGAGGGGTCTGGAGAAGACAGAGAGGTCTGGAGAAGACAGAGGGGTCTGAGGCAGACAGAAAGGTCTGATGGAGGACAAAGGGGTCTGGAGAGAGACACATGGGTCTGAGGAGTCTGAAGAGGGCACTAGAGGGGACAAATTAATCTGGAGGTCACAGAGGGGTCTGGAGGGGACAGAGTAGTTTGAAGACAACAGAGGAGTCCGGAGGCGAACAGTGTTGTCTAGAAGAGGATTGAAGAGTGTAGAGTGGAAAAGAGAGGTTTGGCAGTGGGTAGAAGAGTGCAGAGGGGGGCAGAGTAGTTTGGCAGCTTACTCCCCTCTCCCCTATGGAAGAGTCCTTCTATATGACCAATGCAGACCAGTGCTAAGTGCTGATTGATGCGTCTGGCATCTTATGTGCAGTCACTCAGTACAACCCCCACTGCCGCCAGGGCTGGTCTATAAAGATGGATTTTATGTGTCTGTGCACATTGCCTGAACTCAGTAATAAGGAGGGGTTCACATACTTTTAAGTGGTGGAGCTGGGAAGGGGCTGGTGATTCCCCTCCCCCTCATCCATGTCCCCCTTGGGTAGAGAGACGCTCCATTCCTCGCCCCTGCCCCATCTCCTTGCTTGTGCTGGCACCGGAGTAGAAAATGGCGGGAGGCTGTTCAATAGCTCTCACCAAGTGATTGCAGCCACTTAACCCACAAAGTGCAAAACCAGCAGGCCAGCCCTGCACTGGGGTCCGGGACCATTACTGCCAGCCGTTACCATGGAAACAGGATTACAAATGTGCAGCCGAAGACGCCAGTGCTCCCAACTTCAGTGCATCTAATATTAGAAAGTATGAAGAGGAAGCCTTGAAAAGTGTGAATGTACATGGCGATAATTCACCAGAGGAAAGGTCAGCAAAAAACGGTCAGAGACCTGATGACGGGAGACCCGCCAAGTGGCCACCACGTTGGGTGTGAAACATTGACTAGTAACTCCATACAGCGGATGATGTCACTGATGACATCACACAGCCAGGACTAATAAATGGTGCTAATAAGATGGCGGCACACGTGAGACGTCTTCCTCGTGAGGTAGGCACGGAGGCTGCAGTTGTCTTGGTAACGTAACCCCTGCAGTGCTGGCCTGCAGCGTACTAGAGGATGGATCGTATACATCGCCTCAGTTTATAGCCCCATAAAAGTCAAAGCGGCGGTGGTGCAGAGAAGGCGTCCCCCTCAGGACATGATGGGAAGGGGGGAGGCGACGGGCGAGCGCAGTGTTATACAACCCTCCCGAGGCTCCATCATGTTTAGCTGTGTGGCCTCTGTGGGTGACGGCAGACATAACCGGGTTACCATAGTAATCGCCATCCATTACCCTGGGCGACGTCCATCGCCCCGCCATTACTCGCTCTGCCTCCTGAGCTGGAGGAATAGCAGAGCCCAGAGCACCAGCCGAATCGAGAACCACAACCCCAGCCTAGAAACAATAGGAATAGCAGAGCAGGAGGATTTTGTACACTACACATCTCCAGAGCGGAGCACCTCCGGTGGTGTGGGGCAGAAACGTGGTGCACAGCTGTGCCTCTGTAGTTTGACCATTCAACAATACACTAACGCAGAGATGTGTGTCGTCATGGTAACAGACTACAAAACACCATCCTGTGTAGTCGGAGCTAGCAAACATTTATGAAACTCCCTTCCATTTGTACCCCACTGTGTAATATATCTATGTATGTATGATATGTATCACACTGTGTATATAGATAGGTGTATGTATGATATGTATCACACTGTGTATATAGATAGGTGTATGTATGATATGTATCACACTGTGTAATATATCTATGTATGTATGATATGTATCACACTGTGTATATAGTATAGGTGTATGTATGATATGTATCACACTGTGTAATATATCTATGTATGATATGTATCACACTGTGTATATAGATAGGTGTATGTATGATATGTATCACACTGTGTATATAGTATAGGTGTATGTATGATATGTATCACACTGTGTAATATATCTATGTATGATATGTATCACACTGTGTATATAGATAGGTGTATGTATGATATGTATCACACTGTGTATATAGTATAGGTGTATGTATGATATGTATCACACTGTGTATATAGTATAGGTGTATGTATGATATGTATCACACTGTGTATATAGATAGGTGTATGTATGATATGTATCACACTGTGTATATAGTATAGGTGTATGTATGATATGTATCACACTGTGTATATAGTATAGGTGTATGTATGATATGTATCACACTGTGTATATAGTATAGGTGTATGTATGATATGTATCACACTGTGTATATATAGTATAGGTGTATGTATGATATGTATCACACTGTGTATATAGTATAGGTGTATGTATGATATGTATCACACTGTGTATATAGTATAGGTGTATGTATGATATGTATCACACTGTGTAATATATCTATGTATGATATGTATCACACTGTGTATATAGATAGGTGTATGTATGATATGTATCACACTGTGTATATAGTATAGGTGTATGTATGATATGTATCACACTGTGTATATAGTATAGGTGTATGTATGATATGTATCACACTGTGTATATAGATAGGTGTATGTATGATATGTATCACACTGTGTATATAGTATAGGTGTATGTATGATATGTATCACACTGTGTATATAGTATAGGTGTATGTATGATATGTATCACACTGTGTATATATAGTATAGGTGTATGTATGATATGTATCACACTGTGTATATATAGTATAGGTGTATGTATGATATGTATCACACTGTGTATATAGTATAGGTGTATGTATGATATGTATCACACTGTGTAATATATCTATGTATGATATGTATCACACGGTGTATATAGATAGGTGTATGTATGATATGTATCACACTGTGTATATATAGTATAGGTGTATGTATGATATGTATCACACTGTGTATATAGTATAGGTGTATGTATGATATATATCACACTGTGTATATATAGTATAGGTGTATGTATGATATGTATCACACTGTGTATATATAGTATAGGTGTATGTATGATATGTATCACACTGTGTATATAGTATAGGTGTATGTATGATATGTATCACACTGTGTAATATATCTATGTATGATATGTATCACACGGTGTATATAGATAGGTGTATGTATGATATGTATCACACTGTGTAATATATTAATATATCTATGTATGTATTATATGTATCACACTGTAATATATCTATGTATGTATATGTATCACACTGTGTATATAGATAGGTGTATGTATGATATGTATCACACTGTGTAATATATCTATGTATGTATGATATGTATCACTGTATATATAGTATAGGTGTATGTATGATATGTATCACACTGTATATATACTATAGGTGTATGTATCATATGTATCACACTGTGTAATATATTAATTTATGTATGTATATGTATCACACTGTGTAATATATCTATGTATGTATATGTATCACACTGTGTAATATATCTATGTATGTATATGTATCACACTGTGTAATATATCTATGTATGTATAATATGTATCACACTGTGTATATAGATATGTGTATGTATGATATGTATCACACTGTGTATATAGTATAGGTGTATGTATGATATGTATCACACTGTGTATATATAGTATAGGTGTATGTATGATATGTATCACACTGTATATATAGTATAGGTGTATGTATGATATGTATCACATTGTGTATATAGTATAGGTGTATGTATGATATGTATCACATTGTGTATATAGTATAGGTGTATGTATGATATGTATCACACTGTGTATATATAGTATAGGTGTATGTATGATATATATCACACTGTGTATATATAGTATAGGTGTATGTATGATATGTATCACACTGTGTATATAGTATAGGTGTATGTATGATATGTATCACACTGTGTATATAGTATAGGTGTATGTATGATATGTATCACACTGTGTATATAGTATAGGTGTATGTATGATATGTATCACACTGTGTATATAGTATAGGTGTATGTATGATATGTATCACACTGAAGACAAATAAGTCACAGGGGCCTGATGAGATACACCCAAAATTATTAAAAGAGCTTAGTGGTGACCTGGCAAAACCGTTAACAGATTTATTTAACCAATCATTAGTAACAGGAGTCGTCCCGGAAGATTGGAAATTGGCAAATGTCGTGCCAATTTACAAGAAAGGTAGTAGGGAGGAATCGAGCAACTATAGACCAGTGAGTCTGACATCAATAGTAGGCAAATTAATGGAAACCCTATTAAAGGATAGGATTGTGGAACATCTAAAATCCCATGGATTGGAAGATGAAGACCAGCCTGGGTTTACTTCAGGGAGATCATGTCAAACAAATCTTATAGATTTTTTTGACTGGGTGACTAAAATAATAGACGGTGGAGGTGCAGTAGACATCGCTTATCTAGATTTTAGTAAGGCTTTTGACACTGTCCCACATAGAAGACTTATCAATAAACTGCAGTCATTGAGCATGGACTCCCATATTGTTGAGTGGATTAGGCAGTGGCTGAGTGACAGACAACAGAGGGTTGTAGTCAATGGAGAACATTCAAAACAAGGTCATGTTACCAGTGGGGTTCCACAGGGATCTGTACTGGGACCCATATTGTGTAATATACATTGCAGAAGGCCTCGCTGGTAAGGTTTGTCTTTTTGCTGATGACACAAAGATATGTAACAGGGTTGATGTTCCTGGAGGGAAACGCCAAATGGAAAAGGATTTAGGAAAACTAGAAGAATGGTCAGAACTCTGGAAACTGAAATTTAATGTGGATAAGTGCAAGATAATGCACCTGGGGCGTAAAAACCCAAGGGCAGAATATAGAATATTTGACACAGTCCTGACCTCAGTATCTGAGGAAAGGGATTTAGGAGTAATTATTTCAGAAGACTTAAAGGTGGGAAGACAATGTAATAGGGCAGCACGAAATGCCAGCAGAATGCTTGGATGTATAGGGAGAGGTATAAGCAGTAGAAAGAGTGAAGTGCTTATGCCGCTGTACAGAACACTGGTGAGACCTCACTTGGAGTATTGTGCGCAGTACTGGAGGCCATATCTCCAGAAGGATATAGATACTCTAGAGAGAGTTCAGAGAAGAGCTACTAAACTAGTACATGGATTGCAGGATAAAACTTACCAGGAAAGATTAAAGGACCTTAACATGTATAGCTTGGAAGAAAGAAGAGACAGAGGGGAGATGATAGAAACTTTTAAATACATAAAGGGAATCAACTCGGTAAAGGAGGAGAGCATATTTAAAAGAAGAAAAACTACCACAAGAGGACACAGTTTTAAATTAGAGGGGCAAAGGTTTAAAAGTAATATAAGGAAGTATTACTTTACTGAGAGAGTAGTGGATGCATGGAATAGCCTTCCTGCAGAAGTGGTAGCTGCAAATACAGTGAAGGAGGTTAAGCATGCATGGGATAGGCATAAGGCCATCCTTCATATAAGATAGGGCCGGGGGCTATCCATAGGATTCAGTATATTGGGCAGACTAGATGGGCCACATGGTTTTTATCTGCCGACACATTCTAGGTTTCTATGTATCACACTGTGTATATATAGTATAGGTGTATGTATGATATGTATCACACTGTGTATATAGTATAGGTGTATGTATGATATGTATCACACTGTGTATATATAGTATAGGTGTATGTATGATATGTATCACACTGTGTATATAGTATAGGTGTATGTATGATATGTATCACATTGTGTATATAGTATAGGTGTATGTATGATATGTATCACACTGTGTATATATAGTATAGGTGTATGTACGATATGTATCACACTGTGTATATAGTATAGGTGTATGTATGATATGTATCACACTGTGTATATAGTATAGGTGTATGTATGATATGTATCACACTGTGTATATATAGTATAGGTGTATGATATGTATCACACTGTGTATATATAGTATAGGTGTATGTATGATATGTATCACACTGTGTATATAGTATAGGTGTATATATATTATTTATCACACTGTGTATATAGTATAGGTGTATGTATGATATGTATCACACTGTGTATATAGTATAGGTGTATGTATGATATGTATCACACTGTGTATATAGTATAGGTGTATGTATGATATGTATCACACTGTGTATATATAGTATAGGTGTATGTATGATATATATCACACTGTGTATATATAGTATAGGTGTATGTATGATATGTATCACACTGTGTATATAGTATAGGTGTATGTATGATATGTATCACACTGTGTATATAGTATAGGTGTATGTATGATATGTATCACACTGTGTATATAGTATAGGTGTATGTATGATATGTATCACACTGTGTATATAGTATAGGTGTATGTATGATATGTATCACACTGTGTATATATAGTATAGGTGTATGTATGATATGTATCACACTGTGTATATAGTATAGGTGTATGTATGATATGTATCACATTGTGTATATAGTATTGGTGTATGTACGATATGTATCACACTGTGTATATAGTATAGGTATATGTATGATATGTATCACACTGTGTATATAGTATATGTGTATGATATGTATCACACTGTGTATATAGTATAGGTGTATGTATGATATGTATCACACTGTGTATATAGTATAGGTGTATGTATGATATGTATCACACTGTGTATATAGTATAGGTGTATGTATGATATGTATCACACTGTATATATAGTATAGGTGTATGTATGATATGTATCACACTGTATATATAGTATAGGTGTATGTATTATATGTATCACACTGTTTATATAGTATAGGTGTATGTATGATATGTATCACACTGTGTATATAGTATAGGTGTATGTATTATATTTATCACACTGTGTATATAGTATAGGTGTATGTATGATATGTATCACACTGTGTATATAGTATAGGTGTATGTATGATATGTATCACACTGTGTATATAGTATAGGTGTATGTATTATATGTATCACACTGTATATATAGTATAGGTGTGTGTATGATATGTATCACACTGTGTATATAGTATAGGTGCATGTATGATATGTATCACACTGTGTATATAGTATAGGTGTATGATATGTATCACACTGTGTATATATAGTATAGGTGTATGTATGATATGTATCACACTGTGTATATAGTATAGGTGTATGTATGATATGTATCACACTGTGTATATAGATAGGTGTATGTATGATATGTATCACACTGTGTATATAGTATAGGTGTATGTATTATATGTATCACACTGTATATATAGTATAGGTGTGTGTATGATATGTATCACACTGTGTATATAGTATAGGTGCATGTATGATATGTATCACACTGTGTATATAGTATAGGTGTATGTATTATATGTATCACACTGTGTATATAGTATAGGTGTATGATATGTATCACACTGTGTATATATAGTATAGGTGTGTGTATGATATGTATCACACTGTGTATATAGTATAGGTGTATGATATGTATCACACTGTGTATATATAGTATAGGTGTGTGTATGATATGTATCACACTGTGTATATAGTATAGGTGTATGTATGATATGTATCACACTGTGTATATAGTATAGGTGTATGTATGATATGTATCACACTGTATATATAGTATAGGTGTATGTATGATATGTATCACACTGTGTATATAGTATAGGTGTATGTATGATATGTATCACACTGTATATATAGTATAGGTGTATGTATGATATGTATCACACTGTGTATATATAGTATAGGTGTATGTATGATATGTATCACACTGTGTATATAGTATAGGTGTATGTATGATATGTATCACACTGTGTATTAGGGCTGCACGATATATCGCAAAAGTAATCGAATCGCGATAATCGGCAAATGCGGTTTGGCGATTCGGCCGAGCCGAAAATGCCGCGATTATTATATATGAAGGGGCCCCTATTGATAAAAAAAAGTCCTCTGTCCTATTACAGCCTCTGTACTTACTTTCACAATGAATGCATGCACTGCAGCGACGAGCGGGAGCGAGCGAGGCAGCTGGCCGGCGCGGGACTGACGTCACTTAGTCACGCTCCTGCTTCCTCAATTAAGTGGGAGGAGCGTGCCAGTGACGTCAGTCGGCCGGCTCGCTCTCTGCCGCTCTCTGCAGTGTGAGTGCATTCATAGTGAAAGTACAGAGGCTGGCCATTTTATGAATAGGAGAGTTAACACATGAAGGGACACATGGGGCCATAAGGGGGACCAGCATAAGATGCTATATGTGTGTCTTATGCTGGCCCCCCTCGTGGCCCCATGTGTCATAGCACACATCCCCTATAACAGTGCCCTCCGCAGGTCCCCCATAACAGTGCCCTCCGCAGGTCCCCCATAACAGTGCCCTCCGCAGGTCCCCCATAACAGTGCCCTCCGCAGGTCCCCCATAACAGTGCCCTCCGCAGGTCCCCCATAACAGTGCCCTCCGCAGGTCCCCCATAACAGTGCCCTCCGCAGGTCCCCCATAACAGTGCCCTCCGCAGGTCCCCCATAACAGTGCCCTCCGCAGGTCCCCCATAACAGTGCCCTCCGCAGGTCCCCCATAACAGTGCCCTCCGCAGGTCCCCCATAACAGTGCCCGCCGCAGGTCCCCCACATAACAGCATCCTCCGCAGGTCCCCCACATAACAGCGTCCTCCACAAATCCCCCATAATAGCATCATCCACAGATCCCCCACATAACAGTGCGTCATCCACAGATCCCCCACATAACAGCAAATAGACCTCTAACAGTGCCATCCACAGATCCCCCAAAATCCAAGCAAATAGACCTCTAGCACAATTCCCTTAAAATATCGCATCGCACATCGTTATCGCAATTTTTAGGGCCCTAATCGCAATCGCACAAAATTCCCATATCGTGCAGCCCTACTGTGTATATAGTATAGGTGTATGTATGATATGTATCACACTGTATATATAGTATAGGTGTATGTATGATATGTATCACACTGTATATATAGTATAGGTGTATGTATGATATGTATCACACTGTATATATACAGTGCAGAATTATTAGGCAAGTTGTATTTTTGAGGATTAATTTTATTATTGAACAACAACCATGTTCTCAATGAACCCCAAAAACTCATTAATATCAAAGCTGAATATTTTTGGAAGTAGTTTTTAGTTTGTTTTTAGTTTTAGCTATTTTAGGGGGATATCTGTGTGTGCAGGTGACTATTACTGTGCATAATTATTAGGCAACTTAACAAAAAACTAATATATACCCATTTCAATTATTTATTTTTACCAGTGAAACCAATATAACATCTCAACATTCACAAATATACATTTCTGACATTCAAAAACAAAACAAAAACAAATCAGTGACCAATATAGCCACCTTTCTTTGCAAGGACACTCAAAAGCCTGCCATCCATGGATTCTGTCAGTGTTTTGATCTGTTCACCATCAACATTGCGTGCAGCAGCAACCACAGCCTCCCAGACACTGTTCAGAGAGGTGTACTGTTTTCCCTCCTTGTAAATCTCACATTTGATGATGGACCACAGGTTCTCAATGGGGTTCAGATCAGGTGAACAAGGAGGCCATGTCATTAGATTTTCTTCTTTTATACCCTTTCTTGCCAGCCACGCTGTGGAGTACTTGGACGCGTGTGATGGAGCATTGTCCTGCATGAAAATCATGTTTTTCTTGAAGGATGCAGACTTCTTCCTGTACCACTGCTTGAAGAAGGTGTCTTCCAGAAACTGGCAGTAGGACTGGGAGTTGAGCTTGACTCCATCCTCAACCCGAAAAGGCCCCACAAGCTCATCTTTGATGATACCAGCCCAAACCAGTACTCCACCTCCACCTTGCTGGCGTCTGAGTCGGACTGGAGCTCTCTGCCCTTTACCAATCCAGCCACGGGCCCATCCATCTGGCCCATCAAGACTCACTCTCATTTCATCAGTCCATAAAACCTTAGAAAAATCAGTCTTGAGATATTTCTTGGCCCAGTCTTGACGTTTCAGCTTGTGTGTCTTGTTCAGTGGTGGTCGTCTTTCAGCCTTTCTTACCTTGGCCATGTCTCTGAGTATTGCACACCTTGTGCTTTTGGGCACTCCAGTGATGTTGCAGCTCTGAAATATGGCCAAACTGGTGGCAAGTGGCATCTTGGCAGCTGCACGCTTGACTTTTCTCAGTTCATGGGCAGTTATTTTGCGCCTTGGTTTTTCCACACGCTTCTTGCGACCCTGTTGACTATTTTGAATGAAACGCTTGATTGTTCGATGATCACACTTCAGAAGCTTTGCAATTTTAAGAGTGCTGCATCCCTCTGCAAGATATCTCACTATTTTTGACTTTTCTGAGCCTGTCAAGTCCTTCTTTTGACCCATTTTGCCAAAGGAAAGGAAGTTGCCTAATAATTATGCACACCTAATATAGGGTGTTGATGTCATTAGACCACACCCCTTCTCATTACAGAGATGCACATCACCTAATATGCTTAATTGGTAGTAGGCTTTCGAGCCTATACAGCTTGGAGTAAGACAACATGCATAAAGAGGATGATGTGGTCAAAATACTCATTTGCCTAATAATTCTGCACTCCCTGTAGTTGTGAAACTACTACTTCTAGCATGCTCTATTCACTTCTATAGCAGTTCTGAGAACAGCCAAGCAAGTGTCCATGCTGGGAGTCGTAGTTTCACCAAAGCTAAAGTGCTGAAGGTTGCTGATCCCTTATGTATGACATGGATGACAGCAGGTAATGGTCGACGTGACATTATATGCGGATCGGGGGAAGGCGGCTCAGTATAAGTGGGATTAGTGTAATATCGGATAAGGGGGATTTAGTGTGTCTTCCTGAGATAACGGATAACGCACTTTTCACCCGCTCTAATCCTCAGGCAGACAGTCTACAATGCAGGAAAACGTCCGGACCTGAGGTGATTGGTTAGAGTTGTGCAGTGATGCCAGGTCGGATACTGTGCTGTGATGATTGGTCGGACAGTG